>NC_021166.2:33775902-33795630 GCF_000331145.2 Cicer arietinum | reverse complement strand
GGTGTCTTCACTGATTATGGCTAGACAACAAGAGTTGTGGGAAGCTTTTAGAGACCTACACTTGAACGTAGAGTTCGGACCGGGAATTTTGAAATTCGGAATGATTAAGATCTCGAGTGGATTACTTGAAGACATTGCGAATTCTCAGGATGACGTCTTAATTCAAGAGAAGAGGAATCTAATAGTACAAGGGAAGACGACTGAGTTCAAGATTGGGGCAGATAATGTTTTGCGGTGTAATGGTAGGATTTGTGTACCAGCCATTACAGATATGCGGAAAACGATTCTAGAAGAGGCGCATAAGAGTAAGCTGAGTATTCATCCTGGGGCAACAAAGATGTATCAGGATTTGAGGCAGAATTATTGGTGGCCAGGAATGAAGAAACATGTGGCGGAATATGTATCCACTTGTCTAACTTGTCAGAAAGCGAAGGTGGAACATCAGCGACCTGCTGGAATGTTGCAACCTTTAGATATACCTGAATGGAAGTGGGACAGCATTTCCATGGATTTTATAACCGGATTACCAAAGACAAGGAGAAAGAATGATTCCATATGGGTGATAGTGGATCGACTAACTAAATCTGCTCACTTTTTGCCGGTAAGGACCACCTATAAGGTAGATCAGCTAACGGAGATCTACATTGCTGAAATTGTGAGGTTACACGGGGTACCATCGAGCATTGTATCAGACCGTGATCCGAAGTTCACATCGCATTTTTGGGGAGCATTGCACGAAGCGTTGGGAACGAAGCTACGATTGAGTTCAGCTTACCATCCACAAACGGACGGACAGACTGAAAGGACGAATCAGTCCTTGGAAGATCTGTTGAGAGCATGTGTTTTAGATGATAGAGGAAGTTGGGATGATGTACTTCCGTTGATTGAGTTCACTTACAACAATAGTTTCCACGCGAGCATTGGAATGGCACCATATGAGGCTTTATATGGGCGCAAGTGTCAAACGCCCTTGTGTTGGTATAAAGACGGTGAGAATATGATTGTCGGACCAGAGATGGTGCAACAGACCACAGCTAAAGTAAGGAAGATCAAGGAGAAAATGAAGACTTCACAAGATCGCCAGAAGAGTTACGCGGACAAGCGTCGCAGACTTTTGGAATTCGAACAGGGTGACCATGTATTTCTACGAGTCACACCTACTACTGGAGTAGGTAGAGCCTTGAAATCGAAGAAGTTGACTCCGAAATTCATTGGACCATATCAGATTTCTGCACGAATTGGGCCGGTTGCTTATCGGATTGCATTACCTCCGATACTGTCCAATATCCATGACGTGTTTCATGTGTCGCAGTTGAGGAAATATCTCGCAGATCCATCTCACGTGATCGAACCAGACACAATCCAGCTAAAGGATAACCTGTCGTTCGAAGTACCACCCGTGAGAATTGATGACAGGAAGATTAAGCGGTTGAGGACCAAGGATGTTTCGTTGGTCAAGGTGATCTGGAACCCAATTACTGGAGATGCGACTTGGGAACTGGAGAGCAAGATGAGGGAACAACACCCAGAGTTATTTATCGATGCATAGTTTCGAGGACGAAACTAATTTTAGGGGGGGAGTAATGTAAGACCCATAATTTTAAAGTACCTTTTATGTATTTTTGGTATATTTTGGATTTTGGCTCGGAGGCTTTTAAGCCAAAGTTAATAATATTTTGGAGTTTTATAATCAAAAAGATATTTCGATGCCAATTAGAATTTCTCGTCGATAAATAAATTGAATTTAACTGCGGAAAATCCTTTACGGAGAATTTAAGGCGTTTCGGGTGAAACGGTAATTTAATAAATATCTAGATTTTGAGATATTTGTTAAGTTATATTTATTATATTTATATATGTTTGTTTGGAGGGAAAAAGAAAGGAAAACTAGAAGGAAGGAAAAGGAAAAGAAAATAGTATATAAAGGAAGGAAGGAAAAAGGAAGAAAGGAAAAGCAAAGGAAAGAAATAGAAAGGAAGGAAAACCTAAAATTTCCATCTCCTTCCTCAGGTTCACGCAAGAAAACCAAATTTCCATCCTTCTCCATTTTTCGTTTTCGTTGCTTCCTTTCCTTCAAAACTAGTGACCCAAGGTTGGGTGAGGGTTAGATCAAGGTTTTCGTAACTCCACTCTTCCTCTTTGATTCGAAAACGAAGAAAAACGGTTTTGAGATCCAAACACAAACCCCTCTGTTTCTTCTAGATCCAAACCTCATTTCTCGAAGAGATAGAAGGGAAAGTTGCTCACCACCACGCTACGGTGCTAGTGAACTAATTTGGAAGCGGCGTTGCGAGCGGAGATTTTACCGGAATTACTCGCGGTACCGGAAACGCGCGTTAAAGCTAACGTTGAGGTAAGGGCTCCTTCCAAACTTCTAGCTTGCATTAGGGACTTATCTGTAGTTGTGTGGGAAGGAATTTGTTAGGGTTAAATGTATCGATTTGGGGAAAAACGAAACTAGTGCGTTATGGGTAAAAACCTTAGAGTTAGGTTTTGTTTATAGTGATGAATGTTTCGTGGTAAATGAAATTTGATGTATCTGGGTGTTATGTTGCGTGATTTGTGTTCGTTGTATTTGGTGTGTTCGTACTTGATGTTTGTTAATTGGTGTGGTTGTTGTGAATTATGGTTTGAATGTGAAAGTATGTTTGAATTTGTTTCTGTGGAATTTGAAAACCATTAGAGTTAAACGAGTATTAAAAATGGGGAATCTTTTAATACCTCGGTTTACTTAATGTGTATTTGAGGAAAATGTTTAAGTTAACTGGGCGTTGAGAATGGGGAATCTCTTAATGTCTCGGTTACTTAACTATCGTTTTTGAAAATCGTTTCGGTAAATGAGTATTAAGAATGGGGAATCTCTTAATGACTCGTTTACTGAATGTTTTGCGAGAAAATCGTTTAAGTCAAAAGTATATTAAGAATGGGGAATCTCTTAATATGACTGTTTGCTTAACGTTTTGTTTTGAAAATCATTAAGTTAAATCGGTATTAAGAACGGGGAATCTCTTAATGACTTATTTAATTAATGTTGTTTGAAAGTCGTTTAAGTTAAATGGGTATTAAAAATGGGGAATCTTTTAATATCTGCATTTGCTTAACGATTGTTGTGAATGGAGTCTGTGTATGCTCATGCATTTCATTTGGTAAATTGTGTCGACCCGTGATAGGTGACACCTTGGTAAACTGTACTGACCCGTGATAGGTTGTACGTTTACGATTTACTATTTAGTAATTCGTGTTGACCCGTGATAGGTGACACCTTGGTAAACTGTACTGACCCGTGATAGGTTGTACGTTTACGATTTACTATTTAGTAATTCGTGTTGACCCGTGATAGGTGACACCTTGGTAAACTGTACTGACCCGTGATAGGTGGTACATTTACGATTTACATTTTTGGTGAATTGTGCTGACCCGTGATAGGTGGCACCTAGGTAAACAGTACTGGTCTGTGATAGGCGGTACGTTTACGATTCCCGCTTTTTCTTTTAGTAAATCGTGTTGACCCGTGATAGGTGACACCTCGGTAAACTGTACTGACCCGTGATAGGTGGTACGTTTATGATTTACGCATTTTAGTAAATCGTGCTGACCCGTGATAGGTGGCACCTCGGTAATTGGTACTTTGGCCTGCGATAGGCGGTACAATTATGATTTACGGCCCTTCGAGGAGGGTTTTGGTTTGGAATTCCGAGTCCATGCATTTTGGCATATACGCATTGCATTAGGGTGCTTGGCACACGAGTCGTGTTTGATTGAGTTTTATGATTGAGTGATTTGAATTTGATTTATCGTGTTAATTGCGTTGAAAATGCTAAGTGTTATGTGTTGATTATTGTGTGTAAGTATGATGGTTATCGAGATCCCAATTGCCGTGGTAATCGCGTAGAAATTGCTAAGTGTTAAGTTGTGAACTTGATTAGGAATGACTTAGGTTAATTCATGAATTTTTGGAAAAATGATCAGGGAAATCGATTTCCCAATCGATTGGATAGTAAACAGGGACTTGGCCAAATGGACAAAATCGATTAGCCAATCGATTTTGTAATCAGTTTTTCGAAAATCATTTACGAAATCGATTGCCCAATCGATTGGGCCTAAGTCAGGGACTCATCCATATTCGACCAAATCGATTTGGAAATCGATTGGCCCTTAAGTCAGGGGCTCAGCTATCCTGTCAATCGATTGCCCAATCGATTGAATCAAGCCAGAGTTCAAAATTTCACTAAAAACCTTCAGGAAATCGATTTGGAAATCGATTGGTATTAAGTCAGGGGCTCCGTTATCCTGTCAATCGATTGCCAAATCGATTGATTCAGCCCAGGATTCTATTTTCATTAAAAATCTTCACCCCAATCGATTGCCCAATCGATTGGCTCAGTGAAAATCCTCAGTTTTAGTTGTATGATTAATTGCTCATGAATCTATCCATGTCTTGTTTTATTATGTGTTAATTAGGAGATCGAGAACTGCATTTTACCTTCATTTTCATTGGCAATGTACTGTATGAACTTTTCGCATATTGAAAATCCTGTTAAGGTGCATGCTTAGTTGAAAAGTTGTTTTGAGCATTCAAAAACTTAATTGCTATGTGTTAACTGTTATTTTCTGGTTGGTGACCCTTTACACTATTGTGGAAATCTGGGCTTTGCCCTCAGATGAGAGTCAGGACGGCCCTACCGGTTCGTACCCTACGGACAGGAATGGAGATGGGAACGCTTGACTGCAGTTACGTTAGGAGGATCTCACGGGGCGCGTGGAGATTACTCAGGGTGTATAGCTTTTTGGTAGGATGATCAGATTAGGATGATGTATAGGGACTAGGGGTCCTTCTTTTTGGTTTGGAGTATTTTTAGTTTGGAAAATTGTACTTATACAAATATTATCAGTTTGATATCATCTTTGGATGGGTTCCATGTACCATTTGATGTTATGTAAATGTTTTGGATTTATAATTGGAGAAATTTTTCCGCTGCGTAAATTATAATGACTCAATTATTTATCCAAAAGCATTTCCGTTTGGATTTTCAGGACTGGATGTAGGTTGTCAAGTTGACAACTGAACCAGTATAAATTCTTGGTGCAATCTTCTCTAACCCTTAACTCCTTTAATTTTCTATCTTGATATATTTGTATATGTGATTAATATTAGATGCATGTTAAACATATTCTGTGATAAGTAATATTGTTTAATCTGATAATTTGACTTGTATGCATCTTGGTTAATCTCATATCAATCTAACAGACCTTGCTAATCTTGTATGCCACAATTTAATTTCCGTTGTGTGTATGAAATTGATTTAATTTCATAAAGAACTGATACATTCTGATATATTCCGATTATTACGAGGTCGTACCAACCAACAATTTGTTAAGTTATATTTATTATCTATTTATGTTTGTTTGGAGGGAAAAAGAAAAGAAAACTAGAAGGAAGTAAAAGGAAAAGAAAATAGTATAAAAGGAAGGAAGGAAAAAGGAAGAAAGGAAAAACAAAGGAAAGAAAAAGAAAGGAAGGAAAACGAAAAATTCCGCGAGCAAAACCCAAAATTCCATCCTTCTCCATTTTTCGTTTTCGTTGCTTCCTTTTCTTCAAAGCTAGTGACCCAAGGTTGGGTGAGAGTTAGATCAAGGTTTTCGCAACTCCACTCTTCCTCTTTGATTCGAAAACGAAGAAAAACGGTTTTTGAGATCCAAACACAAACCCCTCTGTTTCTTCTAGATCCAAACCTCATTTCTCGAAGAGATAGAAGGGAAAGTTGCTCACCACCACGCTACGGTGCTAGTGAACTAATTTGGAAGCGGCGTTGCGAGCGGAGATTTTACCGGAATTACTCGCGGTACCGGAAACGCACGTTAAAGCTAACGTTGAGGTAAGGGCTCCTTCCAAACTTCTAGTTTGCATTAGGGACTTATCTGTGGTTGTGTGGAAAGGAATTTGTTAGGGTTTAATATATCGATTTGGGGAAAAACGAAACTAATGCGTTATGGGTAAAACCTTAGAGTTAAGTTTTGTTTATATTGATGAATGTTTCGTGGTAAACGAATTTGAAGTCATTGTGTATGATTACGAATAAATGAAATTTGTACAGACATGCTGTTTTTGCCACTGACTTACTGTGTAGTCGAATACAGACTGCTGTATTCGAATACATTTTGCTACTGACTTGCTGTGTAGTCGAATACAGACTGTTGTATTCGAATACAGACATGCTGTTTTTGCCACTGACTTACTGTGTAGTCGAATACAGACTGCTGTATTCGAATACATTTTGCTACTGACTTGCTGTGTAGTCGAATACAGACTGTTGTATTCGAATACAGACATGCTGTTTTTGCCACTGACTTACTGTGTAGTCGAATACAGACTGCTGTATTCGAATACATTTTGCTACTGACTTGCTGTGTAGTCGAATACAGACTGTTGTATTCGAATACAGACATGCTGTTTTTGCCACTGACTTACTGTGTAGTCGAATACAGACTGCTGTATTCGAATACATTTTGCTACTGACTTGCTGTGTAGTCGAATACAGACTGTTGTATTCGAATACAGACATGCTGTTTTTGCCACTGACTTACTGTGTAGTCGAATACAGACTGCTGTATTCGAATACATTTTGCTACTGACTTGCTGTGTAGTCGAATACAGACTGTTGTATTCGAATACAGACATGCTGTTTTTGCCACTGACTTACTGTGTAGTCGAATACAGACTGCTGTATTCGAATACATTTTGCTACTGACTTGCTGTGTAGTCGAATACAGACTGTTGTATTCGAATACAGACATGCTGTTTTTGCCACTGACTTACTGTGTAGTCGAATACAGACTGCTGTATTCGAATACATTTTGCTACTGACTTGCTGTGTAGTCGAATACAGACTGTTGTATTCGAATACAGACATGCTGTTTTTGCCACTGACTTACTGTGTAGTCGAATACAGACTGCTGTATTCGAATACATTTTGCTACTGACTTGCTGTGTAGTCGAATACAGACTGTTGTATTCGAATACAGACATGCTGTTTTTGCCACTGACTTACTGTGTAGTCGAATACAGACTGCTGTATTCGAATACATTTTGCTACTGACTTGCTGTGTAGTCGAATACAGACTGTTGTATTCGAATACAGACATGCTGTTTTTGCCACTGACTTACTGTGTAGTCGAATACAGACTGCTGTATTCGAATACATTTTGCTACTGACTTGCTGTGTAGTCGAATACAGACTGTTGTATTCGAATACAGACATGCTGTTTTTGCCACTGACTTACTGTGTAGTCGAATACAGACTGCTGTATTCGAATACATTTTGCTACTGACTTGCTGTGTAGTCGAATACAGACTGTTGTATTCGAATACAGACATGCTGTTTTTTTTGCTGAATGCTGAAACAGCCTTGTATTCGAATACAGAGATGCTGTATTCGAATACAACAATGTTGTTTTGTTAAAAACTTCATTTCTCAACCTTGTTTATGCATGTTTGGCATATGGAAACCCTTTTAAGGTGCATGCTTAGTTGAAAGGTTATTTTGAGCATTTAAAATCTTAATTGCTATGTGTTAACTGTTATTTTTTTTGGTTGGTGACCCTTTACAATTATTGTGGAAATATGGGCTTTGCCCTCAGATGAGAGTCAGGACGGTCCTACCGGTTCGTACCCTACGGACGGGAATGGAGATGGGAACGCGTGACTGCAGTTACGTTAGGAGGATCTCACGGGGCGCGTGGGGATACTCAGGGTGTATAGCTTTTTGGTAGGATGATCAGATTAGGATGACGTATAGGGACTAGGTGTCCTTCTTTTTGGATTGGAGTATTTTTAGTTTGGAAAATTGTACTTATACTAATTTTGTCAGTTTGACTTTTTACTTGAATGGGTTTCATGTACCATTTGTTATTGTGTAAATGTTTTGGATTTATAATTGGAGAAACTTTTCCGCTGCTTGTAAATTATAATGACTCAATTATTTATCCAAAGGCATTTCCTTATTTAATTCTCTGTTTTATTTTAATTCCTTTTGAAAAAAAAAAATATACCCTCGCTTTGAAAAACGGGGTGTTACAAGTAACCTGCGTTCATTTCTCGAGTTCTATATACTGGTTTTCAGTGATTCAAAAGCCTAACTTTCATTTCGGAACATCATCTTTCACATCATTTTGGAATCAATTGAATCAGAGTTTCGCAGCGCCGTTTATCGCAGTTTCCAGTTATACGTGATTTTCACTCAAATTTGTAAGTTTCCGACCTAGAACGATCCTTAAAGTAAACCATGACTATTAGGATCATATCACTTTAATGAATAAAAGAATTTGTTTCAGTGAGGATCAGTATTTTGCAGATTTGAAGCTTCATCCTCTTACGAGGTCATCCTCTTGAATTGCAATTCTCCATATTTGAATCAGATTTTTCTTCTTTTTGTCTTAATGATTAATAACCTGTTTTCTTATATGAATTCACTCAAAAGCACATATTATTCATTAACTACAATCATAATCTTTCAAATAATTTTGGTATCATTAAAACCATTTGAGATAGATTTTGTCTCAACATAAATAATAGACTTTATTTAATGATTAGTTTCAATAGATTTGGGATCCCTAATTACATGCAAACATCATTCGATCTTCATTCTAACTTATACTCTTTCGATATAATGGCAAACTAAAATCAATTCTTTAAAATTTTATCTATTATTAGAAACATCAATAGAAAAAAATCGAAATGCAAATATTTTTTAATTTTTAAATCTAAATCTTGCCAATCTATTTAAATTAATATCAACAAATATAATTTATATTTAATTTTACAAAATTAGCTTTTCCAATTTGAGAGACCAATATGCCCAAATCTAATATATCCACCTGAACTATAAAAAACGATAACGAAAAATTAATCTGTGTGAGATAAAATACTTAGTATCCGCAAAAATAACTTAGTCACATGTGATTTCTTCGTTTGAGTCCAACATTATTTTGTTCGTCGTTGTAATGCGACATTATTTGGATTTTCATCTTGTTGCAGCGTTCGTTTGGTTCAGATTGACAAAACACTACGTCTAAAACACTACGTCTTTAGAAACATTTGTATTTTGGACACTTCAATTTTGACGACTTTGAAGTGTATTTTTCTTGATTGATGAAATTTTTACCGACTTAAATGAATAAATAATTTGTTAGTTATGAGCCATATTGTTTGACTGAAACAAGAAAGTGTAAATGTGTAATAACATTAAAATCTCACGAAACCTATAAGACCCATAGTTTTAAATTCTAATTTATGTATTTGGTGTATTTTGGTATTGAACTTTGAGGCTTTTTAACCAAGTTATTGTTATTTTGTGAGTTTAATGCCCAAAAATATCTTTTGATGCCCCAATTAAAATTATTCGTCAATAAATAAATTAGATTAAGTACAGTTAATCTTTTGTCGAAAAGAAAATTTTCAGAAATGCAACGTTTTTCAGAAAAATACATCTGCCAATTGAATTGCGGCGAGAGAAGATATTTTTCTGAAAAAGTGGTTTGAGAAGTGATGGATATTTTGGTAATTCTTATAAATATTTAGATATTTATTTAGATATTTGGTATATATATATATATAAAAGGAATAAGAAGGAAAGGAATTAGAAAAGAAAAGAGAAACAGAACTTGAGCTTCGCGAACTTCCCCTTCCTTTCTCTGCTTCCAGTTTCGAAAAACCAAACCACCCAAACTCAATCAAACCTCCATTGTTCTTCAACTTCTGAGCTTCGTTTCAAGAAGTGACAGAAGGGAATGTTACTATTTGCCACACTGCGGTGCTAGTGAGCTAACTTTAGAAGCGACAACTTGAGCGAAGTTTTTGCCGGAATTAATTACAGTACCGTAATCGCTCGTTAAAGCTATCGTTAAGGTGAAGGCTCCTTCCAAACTTTTAATTTTCATTTAGGGAATTATTTGTGGTTGTGTGGAAAATAAATTTGTTGGATTTGAAGTGTAGATTTGGGGAAAATGAATTTAATGCTTTTATGGGTGAAAGTTTGGAGTTGGATTTTTGGTGAAATTGATGAGTGTTTTCGTGGAAAAGGAATTTGATTCATCTATTTGTATTGTTGAGGAAAATAAATTTGATGTCTTTGAGTTGTGGTTTGTGAAAATTAATTTGGCGTGTGTTATGTTTGAGTTTTGTGGAAATTTGTGGTGATTGATGATTGAACTTGGTGTGGATTTTGTGGTTTTTGAATTGATCAAATTTAATGTAAATTGTAGATTAAATTTGATATGTGTGGTGGAAAATAAATGTTTGAGTATGCTCTGTGTGGAATTTGAAAATCGTTAGAGTTAAATGAGTATTAAAAATGGGGAGTCTTTTAATATCTGCATTTACTTAATGATTGTCATGAAAATCGTTAGAGTTAAATGAGAATTAAAAATGGGGAATCTTTTAATATTTGCATTTACTTAATGATTGTTGTGGATAGAGTCAGAGTATGCTCATGCATTTCATTGTACATGGCGATCGGATGGGCCATGGTGATAGTGGTGACCGGATGGGCCACGAGATAATGTCATGTGATTTGTTGGTTCATCTTATCCTTGTGGGGATCGTCGCATCGTGTAAGGCCTGCGATAGACTACACATTTTTGGTAAATCGTGCAAACTCGTGATAGGTGGCACCTCGATAAATAGTACTTTGGCTTATGATAGGCGGTACATTTACGATTTACGTTTTTAGTAAATCGTGTTGACCCGTGATAGGTGGCACCTCGGTAATTTAGTATTTCGGCCTGTGATAGGCGGTACAATTATGATTTACGACCCTTCGAGGAGGGTTTTGATTGGAATTCCGAGTCCATGCATTTTGGCATATAGCATTGCATTAGGGTGCTTGGCACGCGAGTCATGCTTGATTTAATGTTATGATTGCATGTGTAAACTCAAGTTGTTGTTGTGATTATGATATAATTGCTAAGTGTGATTGTTTGGATTTGTGTGCAAGTGTTGATTGATTGCGAAACCTCGCGAGTCATGTTTGATTTAATGTTATGATTGTGTGCGTGAACTCAAGTTGTTGTTGTGATTGTGCCATAATTGCTAAGTGTGATTGTTTGGATTTGTGCGGAAGTGTTGATGGATTGCGAAACCTCTTTAAAAGCTGATTTTTGCTGTTTTCTGATGTGTATTCGAATACAACCATCC
The DNA here is from genome assembly GCF_000331145.2 of Cicer arietinum. Taxonomy (NCBI): domain Eukaryota; kingdom Viridiplantae; phylum Streptophyta; class Magnoliopsida; order Fabales; family Fabaceae; genus Cicer; species Cicer arietinum. The sequence goes on along the minus strand of NC_021166.2, from coordinate 33,784,439 downwards.
TGATTTGGCTACTGACTTATTTTCCAGCAATGTAGTCGAATACACAGAGCTTGTAGTCGAATACAACCATCCTGATTTGGCTATTGACTTATTTTTCAGCTGTGTAGTCGAAGACATAGAGCTTGTAGTCGAATACAAGCATCATGTTTTTGCTACTGACTTCTGAAACAACCTTGTATTCGAATATAGAGATGTTGTATTCGAATAAGACCGTGCAAATTTGTTTAAAACTTCATTTTTCAACTTTGTTTATGCATGTTTGACATATGGAAACCCTTTCAAGGTGCATGCTAAGTTGAAAGGTTATTTTATGCACTGAAATCTAAATGTTATATGTTAATTGTTAATTTCGGGTGGTGACCCTTTACAATTATTGTGGAAATCTGGGATTTGCCCTCAGATGAGAACCAGAATCTTCTCATCGGTTAGTACCCTGTGGATGGGAAGGTAGTTGGACATACCTGACTGGAGATGTGTCAGGAGGATCTTGCGGGGCGCGCGGAGATCACCCGGGTTGTATAGTTTTTTTGTAGTATGATCAGATTAGTTGGTTGTATAGGGACTAGTTGTCTTTCTTTTGCAGTTGTAGATATTTGAATTTGGAAGACTGTACCTATACCAATATTGTCAACTTGACATTTTCTTTTGATGGGTCCATGTACCACTTTTTGATGTGACGTAGGGAAGTTAAGATTCTTAGGTAGTGCTATTGTACAGGTGTCTGCCAAGAATACCCCAAGGGTATGAGCTATGTGTAATAGGTCTCATAGCCCTGGTGCATTTTGCTGTTTTAAATACTTTGAATTTTTATTTCAAACTATTTCGCTGCTTGTAAATGTTGTTGACTTTTGTCGTTGTGTTACGACTTGAATATTTATCCAAAAGTATTTATTTCTTTATTTCTGAAATTCGATTTTTGGTTTAAAAAAAAACATACTGTTACAAAGCCATTGTAGCTTTCATTAACTCGCGGGAATCAGTTTAGTGGAACAAGTGTAGTTAACTTATTTGGACATGTTATAACAATGTTGAATGTTAAATCAGAAGAAACATCAAAACATTTGTTATTTTTGGATAGTATGTGCTAAACACGAGATATATTATCATCGAAATAACTTTATTCAAATTATTTATAAAAAATGATATCAATTAAAGTCATTTTATTCATGTGGTATATATAATAAGTGAATATTTTTAAGTGTGTATTTTGTTATTGCGTAAATAAATATAATTTTGGCTAAATAATGTTTTTTAATAAATTTGATTTATGCACCGTATTTGTGGTCATATTATAATATAGTCATTAACATTATATTTTTGTGTTACATATATAATGTATTAAATGATATGTACATAAATTAATCTATTTGATTATATATAGTAATACTTTTTAATTTTATATTCTAAGAGAGGAGATAAATATTATTAAAAAAAAAAATTGAAGTAAATTATTTACCTTATTTCAAAACTTAATTTATGATTACAATGAATTAATATTTGGGGTCAAGGTTGAGGAATAGATGGAAAAAGAGGAAGAATGCGAAGTATTTTTATTTTATTTTTGTACTTATAAAATAAAATAATATAACTTTTTGATCCTACAAATTTATTGGACAAACAATTTTAATCTCTTTTAAAACGAAAGATGTTGAATTGTCGTTCAACTTTTAATTTTATGAATTATTTTTACATATATATTAAAAACATTATTAAAAAATCTCCACAAAAATTTAAGTATTTTTAACTTGGGACTAATTAAATATGAAATTTTTTAAAAATAAAATACTCAGATAAAAGTTACAAAATATATCAATCTAAAAAACAAACATTAAACACATTTTCTTTTGAATATTTTTTTTATAATGCTCTAGACGTATATGTAAAAGAATATTTAAAAATATATTTCGATTTAATAAAAAAAACTATAATTAAATACATGATAAATTTATATGGAATAAAAATTCTTTCATTTTTTTACTAGAACTAAATATTGAAATTTGATAGAAACTAAAAACATATATAATCATTGAATAGCAAATTTTTTGTATAATTGTTTTTATTAAAGAATTAAAAGCAGAGGAACTTAAAATTGCAAAAACTGAATTAAAAAAATAAAATTTTCCAAGAATGGAAACTGAATTGAAAAAATAAAATTCTCCAAGAATGAAAACTGAATTAAACCCATATTACCCCAGACTAAAAACACTGTTAAACCTTATTTATTTTTTGGTACAACAATTCTTTTTTTTTTTTTTGTATATTGTTCGTTGTAGTTACGTGGCATCAAATCAAACCACTAACATTCCAACAGTACCATTATAATTATTGATTATTATTTATTTGATTTGGTTTTCGAAAGCCTCTCATTTAAGAATCTGAGTGGTAACCATTTGGAAAATGGGTTCTCATATTTTGAGTTTGAGCCAACCAGCAGCACAAATTCCTTCCAATAGACTAATTCAGAAGCTTGATTGTGTTTTTCATTCCAAATTTTTGTTGTGGCCTTCACGTGCTCATTTCAAACCCACAAAAAGAATTTCTCCCTCAATCCGAGTGATGGGGTCATCAGCTTCTTCCCAGTCCAACCAGCCAAACACCTCTTTTGAATCAGGTATTGATTATTCATTTCATTTCGTTTCTGTTTCTTTTTCTTTGCTGAAATCAATTTAGTTTAGAAAAAAAAAATGCTATATTTTGAATAAGGGATTAAGTGTACTTTTGGTGACAAAAGTTGGTTTTTAATGATTTTATTCTGAAAAATTGATTCTTGCTAAAAATGAAGTGGTTTGAAGGTAAAATGCTTTATCTTTGGTTATATTCATGTAAAGTGAGTTAAAAGATATATTTCATGCTAAAAATTAATTCGAGAGGCAAAAACGAAAAATTCTAGCTTATTATCGATTCTTGAAGCAAAATTAATTCTAGACCTCTTTAATCAATTTTGACAACTCTATAAGTGTAACCAAACATACACTTTGGATGGACGCTGAGTTTGGCAAAATCACGGTGTTGCAGTCACAATTTGCCAAAATTGCGGTTACTCACCGTGATCCAATCCAAACATGTACAAAATGTAGCAATTGTCAAAATTGTGGTGGCTTACCATGATTTTTCCAATCTCATTGTCAAACCAAACATGCACTTAGTAAATGTTTGTATTCACTTTATGGTAGAGTCAAAAGTGATTTTAAAGACTTAGAATTGATTTTCCTACATTGATTTTTTTTTTTATTGGAATTGATTGTCTTTAAAATGGATTCTAATTGAAGCTAGAATTTGTTGTCTTGATGTGAACAATTGGGTGGATGTTATGGTTAATCTTTGGGAGTTATTTTAACTTTTCCGAATATGGTTCGGATTGATATGATAGAATAGAACTTGTTCCACTGAGTGGTCTATTACTGTCACTAGATCCATATATGTTTATTGTTATTGGTCCTCTCCAATTCTACAATCTCTTTTTATGCATTGCAGGATCTAATACTGTTGCTTATAAATCTTTAAGTGATGAAGAATGGAAGAAGCGGCTGACCGATGAACAGTTTTATGTTACTCGAAAAAAGGGGACTGAGAGAGCTTTCACTGGGTGAGTTTAAGATTAGGCTTCGTAGTCCTGGTTGTCGTTTGCAATTTGTTTTATAATTCAGATTAAAAGGTTTGTTTGAGTGTTTGTCGTGTCCGACACTGACATGTTTGGTGATTTTCAGTCACTTCAATTTTCTCAAATTATTACCGGTGCCGGTTTCGTGTTCATGTCTGTGTTTGCTTCAAAGTCATGTTACCATGACTTCTGAATTGCTTGTTACTCTCAATTACTAACTTTCCTTGATTATTATGCCTAATATTTCATTTAATTGGGATTTATAATTATTATGTTAATTCGGTTCACCAAATTTATTTTACAGTAAAGAACATGGTGCTGCATATAATTGGTTAAACAATTTTATGTACTTGTTGAAATTATTTCATTTACTTGATGTCACGTTTAAAAGATGGGTGTTTGAAAGCACCTCATTAATTTTAGTTGTTCATAAGTTTTATTTACTTTAATTGGATGCTGAACCAGTTTTGCTTTAGTAAGTTTAGTGTGTATTTGGCTTTAATATTATTGGGTGTCTAAATGTTTCAGGGCAAGGTAAGAAATCATGCTACATATTCTTGTGTCTAAAGTTTATTTTTCTACCGTGCTGTAAAGTGATAAATTATTGTGGTACATTGCTGGTTAGATATTTTGATAGGATTTCATTAAGGCTGATGCTACTGTTTATTGTATTTAACTATTTTTCTGATTCATTTTAGGGAGTACTGGAATACCAAAACTGAGGGGTCTTACAATTGCATATGCTGTGACACGCCCTTATTTGAGTAAGTACTTTATGTATGCATGTATATGTATAATACACGCTCGTGCGCTTGCACATATATACATACATCACATGTATGTATTTGTTGAACCAAATATTTCATCTTGAACTGATTCACTTATTTTGTTTCTCAGATCATCTACCAAGTTTAATAGTGGAACTGGATGGCCATCTTATTACAAACCAATTGGTAACAATGTGAAATCAAAGCTAGATTTGTCAATTATATTCATGCCCCGTCAGGAAGTAGTTTGTGCTGTTTGTGATGCCCATCTTGGTCATATGTTTGATGATGGTCCTCCACCCACAGGAAAGCGTTACTGTATAAACAGGTAAGAAGAATCACTTGAATTTGGTTTCTTTTTCACTTTTACAAACTAACCTCTTTTTGTCTAGAAGTTTATGTTTGTTTTGGAATTTCTGCAGTGCTTCCCTTAAGCTCAAACCAAAGCAGTAAGATAGTGGAATATTTGTCATCAGGCAGATGGTTTAATATTGAATTGGTAATTGGCAAACTTGTAAATGGATTCAGCATATCGTATACGTTTTGCAGTTTTTCTTTACTTGAAGAGAGAAATTATATTGTCATGTGCTGATAGTGTATCCAAATACTTATTAGTGAGTACTGAGCAATACAAGCAGTTGATTACTGTTCAATTTGTTATATAATGAAATTGAGTGTTGGCATGTTCATGTAAGCATTACCAAGTTTAATATAAATTCGTGTAATTTTTTTTCCAAAGTTACACGAGGCTACTTTAATTTGCTCTTCAAATCGAACCAAGTAATGGAGGAAATTTTTTTTTGACATCTTTCAATTTATCAACACCTTTCTTCTTTTGTTTTTTCCGGTCAAATGAAAATTAATTAGAAAGCATAATGGGCCTCAAGAGAGAACAACCCAACAGCCCAACTTGAAGTACAATCAGTCCAAAAACAATTTAGAATTTACCCAACTAATAATATACACTAGAAAGATTAAACAATGAACACAAAGTGACATTGTGAGCACTCCTAGTATTTGTGGTAGGGGTGGACAAGAATGGTAGGCCCGCCTGAAACTGATCGGTTCGAGGCTCAAAAAGCTCATACCACCGCCTACTAACAATCCTTCTCTTATGAGCCATCTTTTCCACTTTCAAAGAGAACCAAGCTCTCAGTTCTTCCTTCTCTTGTTCGTTCAATTCTCTCTGTGTCTCTCGTTTTTACATCTTTAATCGTCTTGATTTCATGGTAAGATAACTTACTCCTTGTTTTTGTAGTGATTTTTTTAATCTTTTTTTCTCTTCAAAATTAGTGATTTCTTTTCGAGCAACATATTTGGCTAATATGTATTTTTATTTTTCATTTCAAAGATTTGTAATCGGACAAACTAGATGGAGTGAAGGGTTACAGTCACACATCAACACGATATTGTTAAGTCTTTTATGCTTATTGATATTTCTAGGGTTACAGTGTCTTATTACTTAGAGTATATGGGCTTTGGTTTAAGTATTAGGGTTTTTGTGTTTTGGTATAAGATTTAGGGTTTTCGGGTTTTGGTTTTTTGTTTTCACCATTTATGTTTTCTTGTTTAGTGCTACTGATTAGAGTCAAGTTTAAGATGTTCTTGTTTTTCAATGTATGTTTTTTTATGTTTTTTTTTTTTAAATGTCTATATAGATGGAATAATTTTTCTGAATAGAAATTACATATATAATGATGACAATAATAAGTTGATATAATTTTTAATCTTGAATCCTTCTAATTTGTTCCTAAGATTTTTTTTTCTTGAATAAAGAGATATTATGGTCTTCACAATTATTTTTCAATATGTTTTCTTTCTTAGTAATTTGAATTCCAATTTTAAATATGTTTTCTGTTGATGGTTGAAGCAAATCACATTTTTTGAAGAATTTAATATTTTATTTGTGAATTTAAATTAATAAGTTGTACAATTTAAAGCTTAAATCTTGTGTTGTTGATGTATGGTGTCATGTTTCATTTTGTAAAGCTCATTAGCAAGATAAAAATGGGACAAAATAAATCTGAAAGATAAATAATCATTTTTAAAGTGAGACTAAAATAGACCAAGTTAAAAGGATACTATTTTGTATAGTTTACAAGTTCAATGCTCAAAGGAAAAATGGAACAAAAATAGTCTAAAATTGAAGAAATTAATAAACAATTTATTTGGCTAAAATTAACAACTTAAAACATTAAAATGCTTATTAATGTTTATGAAACGCATCGTTTCAATTATTATTTTTATTAATAAATAAATAAATAAAACCAAACCAACTCCACTTCATTTTCCACTACACTTTTCCCTCCTTAAACACTTAAAATGAATTTAATATCTCCAAAAACATAACTTTTCATACTCCTACAAATGCTCTTGGTTAGGATTTTGAGGTTATAGTTAGTGAGTTAAGGAAGGAGAAGAGTAACCATTCTTTGAAAGGTGTTCATTGATACTCTTTAAGTTAAAGAGGCCAATAGTTAAAGAATTTCAATAAATTGTTGAAAGTGAAATTCAATTTGAACTTGATCATTCGACGTTATTTTTAGCCCATGTACAAATCCGTCCAACCATAGTTGATGATATCAAGGAAGCTCAAAGTCAAGACTCATACTTGGTGAATATGGTAAATAATGTTCATAATGGTAAAATTTTAGACTTTTCAGTTGATTCTGATGGTGTGCTGAGGTTGAAGTCTCAATTGTGTGTTCCAAATGTTGGTGGCTTAAGGAGGAAAATTTTAGAGGAGACTCATCATTCTTCTTATACTATTCACCCATATTCTAATAAGATGTATCAACACTTGAGAGAATTGTATTGGTGGGAAGGGATAAAGAGAGACGTAGCATATTTTGTCTCTAAGTGCTTAATGTGTCAACAAGTAAAGGTTGAACACTAAAAGCCTTTAGGGTTACTTCACCCTGTTGAAATATCTAAATGAAAGTGGGAAGACATCGCTATGGATTTTGTCACAGGATTTCCATGAACCCAAAAGGTGTATGACTTGGTGTGGGTGATTATAGATCGACTAACCAAATCTGCACATTTCTTGCCCGTGAAGAGTACTTATACTGCATCTCAATATGCTAAACTTTATTTAGACGAATTTTTCTATTTTCATGGTGTACCTATGTTTATTATTTTCTAACCGTGGGGCCTAATTTACTGCTCAATTTTGGACGACATTCCAAACTTCATTAGGAACTCGTTTGAAGCTTAGTAGGACTTTTCATCCTTAAACAGATAGACAGTTTGAAAGGACCATACAAATATTGGAAGATATACTTCGTGTTTGTGTTCTGGATCTTGGAGGTAGTTGGGATCAATATTTTTCCTTGATGGAATTTGTATACAATAATAGTTATCAATTTAGTATTCAGATAGCTTTTTTTGAGACTTTGTACGGAATACAGTGTAAGTCTCCAATAAGATGGTTTGAAGTTGAAGAAGCTAAAATAGTCGATCCAAAGTTGATTCAAGATGCTATTGAAAAGGTTAAATTGATTTGAGATCGCTTAGTGACAACTCAAAATAGACAAAAATCTTATTCTGATAAGAAGCGTTGTCCCTTGGAGTTTCTGGTGGGAGAACATGTATTCCTACGTGTTTCACCAATGAAATGGGTTTTGCGGTTAGGTAAAAAGGGAAAACTAAGTCCAAGGTTCATTGGACCATTTGAAATTTTAGAGAGGGTCGGACTGGTAGCATATTGTTTGGCACTTCAATCGAATCTCTCAAGAATTCATCTGGTATTTCATATTTTAATGCTTTGGAAGTATCTTCATGGTCCTTCTCATGTGATTAATCATGAAGATGTGCAGTTAGATGAGAGTCTATCATACGTTGAGCATCTGGTAGCTATATTAGATCGCCAACTAAGACGTTTAAGCTCAAAAGATATCATTTCAATAGAAGTTCTTCGATGTGGTCCATCTGGTGAAGAAACTACTTGGGAACCCGAATAAATCATCTGTGCAAAGTATCCACACTTATTTGAAACTCAAGGTCAGTAGTAGGAAGAAACATAATTAAATAAATTCGAGGTCGAATTTTCATAAGGAGAAGAGATTGAAACACACCGTTTTAATAATAATAATAATAATAATAATAATAATAATAATAATAATAATAATAATAATAATAATAATAATAATATTAATAATAATAATAAT
>NC_021166.2:33733989-33775780 GCF_000331145.2 Cicer arietinum | reverse complement strand
TTATTATTATTATTATTATTATTATGAATGGATGAAAGAATTGGGGTTAAATCTATAGATCAAACACTAGCAGCACAAGCCTATAATAAGGGAGACCAGAAAAAGAAATGGAAAAATAATAAATTCAAGAAAACTAAAGACAAGTCTAAGTCCTCATCATAAGGAGGAAGCTCAAGTGGTAAATCAAAAGGGAGATCAAAGAACTTTGACAAGAAAAAGGTGCAGTGTTACAATTGTTAGAAGTTTGAACACTTTGCTGATGAATGCTGGTCTGGAAAAGGAAAATAGAAGAAGAAGTATGAGGATGAGGATGAGACATGTGTTGCTCAAGAAGATTCAGACACATTCTTCTTGATGGCCACCACAAACGAAGAACATTCTTCATCCCAATTCTGGTTTCTTGATACTGGTTGTTCTAATCATATGACAAGCCATAAAGAATTGTTGGTGGATATTGATACCTCAAGAAGAAGCAAGATCAGGTTTGTTGATGCAGGAACCTTGGAAGCTGAGGCAGCTGGCAACATGGTGATCAAGAGAAGAAATGGCAAGACAATAGTGATTGAAAATGTGATGTATGTATCAAGAATGAAAAGCAATTTGATGAGCATTGGGTAGCTAACTTTGAAAGGGTTTCAGGTGATCATGAAGGATAGTGCTTTAGAAATGTATGATGGAAGAAGAAAATGATACTAAAGGCTCCTCTTTCAAAGAACGGAACCTTTGTTATCAACATACAGACTACAGATATTCAATGTTTGAAGGTAGTAAGCTTAATTGATAAAAATTGGTAGTGGTAATTAAGATTCGGCCATCACAACTTCAAAAGCTTGCAACAGCTAGAAGTCAAGAAGATGGTGAGTGTTGCCAGTGCAAGAATAGATTATAACATGAATTTGGTGACTTGACCCCACCTAGAAAAACCATAGATACTTCATTGGCTTAGTGAGGAAGGTGAGAAGATCGTGAGTGAGCAAGTAGATGTGAAAATTTTTATTAGGGAGTATGAGAGTATAATTATATTTTATGTAGTGTCAATGGAGGCTTGCCATTTACTTTTTGAAAGGTCATGGCAGTACGATAAGAAAATCAATCATGATTGTTATACAAACAAGTTCTTTTTTACACGTAGAGAACACAAAACAACGTACTCTTGCTCATTTGTCTCCAAGAGAGGTTGGTGAGGATGAATCCAAAATGAGAAATAAAAGAAAACAATAGAGAGAAGAAAAAGAGAGTAAAATGAAAGAGAGAAAAGAAAAAATTAGTCAAAAGAAAAAGAGAGTGAAAAAAAAAGAGAAAAACACAATTTGTTCATAAAAGAAAAAGTAAGTGAAAAAGGTTATGCAAGTAAAAAAAATTCAATGCTATTACTTATGAGCAAGGAGATTGACTTAAAGGTTGCAAGTCTTACTAAATCTCTTCCTAGTGAAGTTGCTTATTTATTGTAGGATTTTGAAGATATCATTCCCAACGAGGTTTTTCACGACCTACAACTTATAAAAGATATAGGACATAAAATTGATCTCATTACAGGTGTTTCATTGTCCAATAGGCTAGCATATAGGACCAAAATTACAGGTGTTTTATTGGGTTTTAGGTAATTAATGAATTGTATGTGCATGATCCAAAATTTTCTCAAATATATAAATCTTGTGTGCATGTTGTCCAAAATGGATATTTTAGGCATAATGATTATTTGCTGAAAGAAAAAGGTTATGTGTGCCTAAAATTTCCATTAAAGATTTACTTGTGAAGGGGATTAATGGGACATTTTGAAGTACAAAAGACTTTAGACATGTTGCATGAACATTTTTATTGGCCACACATGAAATGTGATGTATGTAAATTGTGTGAAAGATACATTATTTCTAAGAAATGTAAGTCTAAAGTTATGCCTCCTGATTTGTTTACTCCTTTAACAATACCTAGCTCTCCTTGGATTGATATTTCTATGGATTTTGTTTTAGGTCTCCTCATGGCTTGTCACATGTCATATTTGTTCTTTAAAAAGGTAGTTAGACATCATCATTGTTTACCTAGAAGCATTATGAGTGATCGAACACTAAATTCATTAGTCACTTTTGGAGGATACTTTGTGGTAAGTATGGAACTAAAATTCTCTTTTCTACTACTTGCCACCCACAAACCGATGACCAGACTGAGGTAGTAAATCGAACTCCTTCATCTCTTTTAAGGGTTGTAATCCAAAATAATATTATGGGAATAATATTTGCCCCACGTTGAGTTTACATATTATAGGGTTGTTCATAGCACTACTCGTTATTCTCCTTTGAAATTGTCTATGGTTTTAACCCTTTCACTCCTTTTGATTTAATGTCTTTGTGGAGCTGTTCTATTCTAATTCATATGGATGGGAATGCTAAGGCTGAATATGTTAAAAAAGTAGATGAGAAGGTAAAGGCACAAATTGAAAAGAAAGTTGATAGATATGTGAGACAAGCTAATAAAGGAAGGAGAAAGGTTGTGTTTGAACCTAATGATTGGATTTGGATTCATTTAAGGAAGGAAAGATATCCTTCTCAAAGAAAATCTAAGCTTCAATCAAGGGGAGGTGAACCTTTTCAGTTATGTCCAAAATTAATGATAATACCTACAAAATAGATCTTTCAGGTGAGTATGGTGTTGGTGTTACTTTTAATGTGACTGATTTGTCTCCTTTATGATGCAGGTGAAGAATATTTCAATTTGAGGGCAAATTTAATTCAAGGAAGGAATGATGATGACATAGATAGCATAACCAAGGAAGGAAACATAAAGGACATTCAAGGTCTTGGAACTCCAATGACAAGAGTAAGGTCAAAAAAGGATGAAAAGACTATAAATAACTTGATAGCCATTTTATTTGAAACAAGTCCAAATCATGAAGAATTCAATCCCAAGATATTAAATTGTGTAATCCAAATCGAAGAAATTAAAGAATGAATGATGCATTTATGTGTTATTAAATTTTATTATTAGTTTTAATTAAAGTAGTAGACTGACTTAGTAAGTACATTTGGGTCTAATTGTAAAAACTTGAGTTGGGCTAAATGTAAAGAACTTGTAAGGTGGTGCCACTATAAAAGGCAAACAATTAGCTTATGCAAATCATATTTGGGAACACATTGTAACTTTGTGAGGCTTTGTTCTCCAGAGTTTCTGAAAAAATTCACTTTGAACTTATCAAAGGTGTTGATCCTTGTGGCATTCTTTTCAGCTTATCACTCCTTAGATTGGGGCACCATTCAATTGGTGGTTCCTTTGTTGAATTATAATTTCCAATTTCCTTTACATCAAACTCTAATCCATAAATTTCACTAATTTTAATTTTTCAATAAACTATGTTCATATCTCGAGTTTTACGTAGTCTTTTTCGGTGATTCAATAACTTAAGTTGCGCTTCAGAACATTTTCTTTCACCTCATTTTAGAATTGCACGATTTTGAGTTGTGTAGTTTGAGTTATTGTGTCTTCCAACAAACATGATTTTGGCTTCAACCTGTAAGTTTCCAACCTAGAACGATCCTAAAAGTATTTCATGACAAAGAAGATCATATAAATTACAAAATAAAAGGACCTCTTTTCCACTTAACAAAGTGTTTAAACTCTTGAATTTGTCACTCATGTTTCACTCAAATTAGGCTTAGGCTTAGGCTTAGGCTTTTTTATGATGTGCACTTTTGCCTTTTTCTACTCAAAATACTCTTTCAAGTCCTAAAAAAAAAGAACCCTGGGAAGTATCACAATCCATGAATCCCAAACATAAGACAAGAAATCCGCAAAACCTATGCACACAAGAATTCAATGAGGAAATACTCTAAGATAAAACAATGAGAATTGAAATACAAACAAGAAAATAATAAGCAAAAGAAGACACACTCAACAAGGATATTAACAAAGAAAACTAAAAAATGATTGAAACTAAAGGGCCACATGACTTGAATATGTGGGAGGTAAGATACTAAAATTAAACTTGCAATGTCTAATAGACGCCACCAGTACAAAAAAAAAATGATTGATGTATCAGTCTGAACAATTATGAATATGTTTTAATAGGTAACATGCATTTTCTAATAAGTGCTTTTGTGTAGAATCACTTTTTCATAGTAATGCTCTTTTCATATTTGTCTAATCAATTTAGCTTTTTGAATTTTCAGAATCAGACATATATAGAAGAAATAATATCAAAAACAAATATGCTAATGAAATTTTGGATAAAACTGTTGCCATTTAAAAAGATGAGGAAGCCCAAATTTTTTTCTTTTCAAAATAAAAACCTAGAACTCAAAATTTCCACTCAAATGCAACAAGTAATCAACAAACTAAACATTCTCACACATATTATAACACCTATAATCAACTAACAACTTAAAAGTGTTCAAACAGTTAGATCAAAATGAGAGAATATGAACCTAAAATTTCAAAAATTTCAAGAACCTCAAGAATGTCAAGAACACAAAGTAGAGAAATTTAAGAAATTCATGACAAATATTACCATTTGGTGATAAGTTATGAATACTAAATGATGTGAATTTAGTTGCTTTCACGTGAAATGAAGATCTAACCAAGTGTTTCTTGAAACAAAGTAGCAAAATAGAAAGGGAAAACAAAGAAAAAAACATAAATTAGGTTGAGAAGATGGAGAAGGCGTCACAACCATGTATGACTGATGTAACACCCCGTTTTTCAAAGCGATGGTGTAATTTTTTTCAAAAGAATTTAAAATAAAGCAGAGAAATAAATAATTGAGTTATTAAAATTCACAAGCAGCGGAAAAAGTTTCCCAAATACATACATCCAAAGTATCTAAACAACAACCAGAAGATACAAGGAACCCATTCAACTAAGGTGTCATACTGACAATAATAGTAACAGTACAGTCTTCCGGTTTAAAATAAACGCAACCCCAAAAGAAAGACATTTGTTCCCTCTGAGACAACCTAGTCTGATCATTTTACAAAACAACTAAACACCCTGACTGATCTCCACGCGCCCCGTGAGATCCTCCTATCGTAGCTGCAGTCAAGCGTTCCCCTCTCCATTTCCGTCCGTAGGGTACGAACCGGTAAGATCGTCCTGACTCTCATCTGAGGGCAAAGCCCAGATTTCCACAATAATTGTAAAGGTCACCAACCGAAAATAACAGTTAACACATAACATTTAAGTTTTAAATGCTAAAAATAACTTTTCAACTAAGCATGCACCTTAACAGGATTTACAATATGCGAAAAGTTCATACAGTACATTGCCAATGAAAATGAAGGTAAAATGCAGTTCTCGATCTCCTAATTAACACATAATAAAACAAGACATGGATAGATTCATGAGCAATTAATCATACAACTAAAACTGAGGATTTTCACTGAGCCAATCGATTGGGCAATCGATTGGGGTGAAGATTTTTAATGAAAACAGAATCCTGGGCTGAATTCAATCGATTGGTAAATCGATTGATTGGTTCCTGAGCCCCTGGTTTCGAGCCAATCGATTTCCTAATCGATTTGGTGAGGGATTCTTAATGAAAACAGAATCCTGGGCTGAATTCAATCGATTGGTAAATCGATTGATTGGTTCCTGAGCCCCTGACTTAAGGCCTAATCGATTGGGCAATCGATTTCTTAACTGATTCCTTTGAAAATTGTTTTCGAAATCGATTGGCTAATCGATTTTGTGAATTGGCCAAGTCCCTGTTTACCCATCCAATCGATTGGGAAATCGATTTCCCTGATCAGTTTTCCAAAAATTCATGAATTAACCTAAGTCATTCCTAATCAAGTTCACCACTTAACACTTAGCAATTTCTACGCGATTACTACGACACACAAAGGTTCGATAACCATCATACTCACACACAATACACAACACATAGCACTTAACACCTTCATCTCAGTTATCACGATAAATCAAAATTCGAATCACTCAATCATAAACTCAAATCAAACATGACTCGCGTGCCAGGCACCCTAATGCAATGCGTATATGCCAAAATGCATGGACTCGGAATTCCAAACCAAAACCCTCCTCGAAGGGCCGTAAATCATAATTGTACCGCCTATCGCAGGCCAAAGTACCAATTACCGAGGTGCCACCTATCACGGGTCAGCACGATTTACTAAAATGCGTAAATCATAAACGTACCACCTATCACGGGTCAGTACAGTTTACCGAGGTGTCACCTATCACGGGTCAACACGATTTACTAAAAGAAAAAGCGGGAATCGTAAATGTACCACCTATCACGGGTCAGTACAGTTACCATGGTGTCACCTATCACGGGTCAACACGATTTACTAAAAGAAAAAGCGGGAATCGTAAACGTACCGCCTATCACAGACCAGTACTGTTTACCTAGGTGCCACCTATCACGGGTCAGCACAATTCACCAAAAATGTAAATCGTAAATGTACCACCTATCACGGGTCAGTACAGTTACCATGGTGTCACCTATCACGGGTCAACACGATTTACTAAAATGTAAATCGCAAACGTACAACCTATCACGGGTCCATACAGTTTACCAAGGTGTCACCTATCACGGGTCGACACAATTTACCAAATGAAATGCATGAGCATACACAGACTCCATTCACAACAATCGTTAAGCAAATGCAGATATTAAAAGATTCCCCATTTTTAATACCCATTTAACTTAAACGACTTTCAAACAACATTAATTAAATAAGTCATTAAGAGATTCCCCGTTCTTAATACCGATTTAACTTAATGATTTTCAAAACAAAACGTTAAGCAAACAGTCATATTAAGAGATTCCCCATTCTTAATATACTTTTGACTTAAACGATTTTCTCGCAAAACATTCAGTAAACGAGTCATTAAGAGATTCCCCATTCTTAATACTCATTTACCGAAACGATTTTCAAAAACGATAGTTAAGTAACCGAGACATTAAGAGATTCCCCATTCTCAACGCCCAGTTAACTTAAACATTTTCCTCAAATACACATTAAGTAAACCGAGGTATTAAAAGATTCCCCATTTTTAATACTCGTTTAACTCTAATGGTTTTCAAATTCCACAGAAACAAATTCAAACATACTTTCACATTCAAACCATAATTCACAACAACCACACCAATTAACAAACATCAAGTACGAACACACCAAATACAACGAACACAAATCACGCAACATAACACCCAGATACATCAAATTTCATTTACCACGAAACATTCATCATTATAAACAAAACCTAACTCTAAGGTTTTTACCCATAACGCACTAGTTTCGTTTTTCCCCAAATCGATACATTTAACCCTAACAAATTCCTTCCCACACAACTACAGATAAGTCCCTAATGCAAGCTAGAAGTTTGGAAGGAGCCCTTACCTCAACGTTAGCTTTAACGTGCGTTTCCGGTACCGCGAGTAATTCCGGTAAAATCTCCGCTCGCAACGCCGCTTCCAAATTAGTTCACTAGCACCGTAGCGTGGTGGTGAGCAACTTTCCCTTCTATCTCTTCGAGAAATGAGGTTTGGATCTAGAAGAAATGGAGGGGTTTGTGTTTGGATCTCAAAACCGTTTTTCTTCGTTTTCGAATCAAAGAGGAAGAGTGGAGTTGCGAAAACCTTGATCTAACTCTCACCCAACCTTGGGTTACTAGTTTTGAAGAAAAGGAAGCAAGGAAAACGAAAAATGGGAGGAGGAGGGATTTTGGTTTCACGGTTAACAGAGGAAGAAGACGATGGATTTGGTTTTCCTTCCTTTTTCCTTTCCTCTATTCTCTTTCCTTTCTATTTCCTTTCCTTTCTTTTCTATTTCCTTTCCTTTCTTTTCTATTTCCTTTTCCTTTCCCCTCAATCAAACATATATACATAAATATATATAATAAATATAACTTAACAAATATCTCAAACTATCTAGATATTTGTTAAATTACCGTTTCGCCCGAAACGCATAAAATTAACCGTAAAGGATTTTCCGCAGTTAAATTCAATTTATTTATCGACGAGAAATTCTAATTGGCATCAAAATATCTTTTTGATTATAAAACTCCAAAATATTATTAACCTTGGCTTAAAAGCCTCCGAGCCAAAATCCAATATACACCAAAAATACATAAATGGTACTTTAAAATTATGGGTCTTACAACTGATAAGCCAATGAAGAATTGCTACAACGGTAAAGAAACCATTGACAAGATTCAAGCAAGTTTTAATTCGAGAACTCAAAAAGAAGACCTAATTCAATTAACATTCTCATTAAGATAAAACTCTAATTTATTTCAAAGTTGTCTTAAATGAGGTCACAAATGTCTACTTATAACAAGACTTCTGCAATTCTAAATGACTATAAGTGACACAATTCTCTAGACTCACATTGAACTTAATCATATTTTTCTAAAATAAACTAAATGTAAGGAAACAAAGTACTTTTACTTACACATGACATTAACTAAATCTAAATTAAAACTATTAAAATTCCAAATTAAAAAAACAAATAAAAAGTATTACAAAAAAAATTAAAATAAACAAAGTTTATCATAATTTATTAAAATATAAATTATTTGAGGTCTTTATCAACTAATCTTTTAAAATATAAAACTACTTAATAAAAACTATACACTACCGTTTCTAATACATCTTGTCATCTAAAGCATCCACTTATTGTTAAAGCTCATCCTCTTCATCATATATTCTAGGAAATCTCAACTATTTGTGTTGTATACTTTTTCAAAGTCCACCTTCAAACACAAACATTTATCCTTTTTCTTTTTGGCAAGATCCAATAATTCAATGACAACAACTACACCATGTGAACTTGGTTACCAAATAGGTTCAATGGATTGCCAATAAATTCATTACAATTGCATTGTTTAAGGCTAGATGCAAGCTAACCTGGACCCCAACATTTCGCTTGCCTTGAATTTTGTTTGGAAAAGAAAAACACCTTAAAAAATGTGTATTTGGTGTGAGACTATTGCAGCATAGGTTACCCGCAAGAGAAGCCCTAAATAAAAGAGCTATTTTTTATGATCTCCTCCATCCTCTCAAATTTAGATCTTAAAAATTATATATTTTCCCTTCCTTTGTCATAAGAGTAGAAGAATTTGAGAATGCATAATAAGTTGAGTATCAAGTAAAACTGAGGTGAATGTTGCAGATGTGACACATAACCACGATAGCTATTTAAAAAAGTAGTATTCGACGACGTATTAAGAAGTTAAATTTATACATTATTGAATCTATAATAACTAGCAATGCATTTTTCATTGTAAACAATTAAACTATTTATAAGAAATTAATTATCAATTTTAGTTATGAGTCATGTCTTAGCATTTTTTATTACTAAAAATATTTTATTGAAACGGTCAAACAATACAAATAGATATATCAATATTATTTGAGTAATCGAAGCTACTTCACACCTACGAGAGGACGAGAGGTCTCACCTTTGTTTTTAATAGGTTAAAGCATTTTTATACTCTTAATTAATATCTTTAGCTTAAAAAAAGTCTAAGTTTTACTTAATAAAATCTAAGTTTTACTTAATATGATCGCCATTGTGGTTAATTAGTATTTTAACTAAATATAATTTTGATCTTTTATTTAATATTTATTTTTGTGTTTTATATTTTTTAATTTATTTTCGTTCTTCATCTTTTATGTAATATTTATTTTTAACAAAATGACAAACTTGTATAATTTTGTAAAAGATAAGAAATTAAAATGATTATTAAGTAAAAGATAAGAGACTAAAATAAAAAAAAAGTTAAAATAAAAAAATTATATTTAAATCTAGGATTATTTTTATTTTGATTTTATTAATTTGCAAAGTTAGGTATAAACTTAGCTGATGCCTGATGGGAAGACTAAAAGGTTTTCACCTACACCCTCGAAGCAGTGGATACGCACCACTTGTATTTTCCGGTTTCAGCGCAAACAGGGAGACGCTGAACTAAACCGTTACTTATAACAGCCGCGCGGCATATGAAAGAAACCACCGTCAACACAAAGTCACAATAGTTACCCCAACTAGACCAGAAAGAAAGAAAAAAGTTTGACAAAACGCGAAGAACAACGCTTTTTGTTTGAACTTGTTCCTATAGCCAGAGAGAGAGAGAAAGAAAGAAAATAAATAAATAATGGGCAGTGATGCAATGGGAAGAGAAGGGTACCGTACGTTGAAGGATTTAAGATTGGAAATTGAAGGAAAAGAGGGAACTTTCTCTATATGCTTTTGGGTTTATTTGATGAATTCTACTACATTCCCTGCTATCATTCTTCACCAGGTCAATTTTTCTCTTCTTTACTTTCGATTCTTTGCTTTTTGGCATTTCATTTGATTGGTTTTGTGTGATTATTTCAGTTATTTTACTTTGAATTACTTTCCCTTTATATTGGGTTTTTCTGTTCTTTTTAGGGGTTTAATATTTTGATCATAATGTAGCTTCAAATTTATAATGATCAACTTGAACTCCTTGTTTTTCTGACCCAGTAAGTTGTACATTTTGAATCAGGCAGAGAAACTGGAAAATTATCAATTTGTTACATGTCACACTCTCACTTGTGCTATTGCACGATTGCACCTTAATTTGTTATGGACATGGCTACATTATGATTTAAGTTCATGTTTAAGGGTTCTCCACAGTAGTGGATTCAGAAATCTATATCTTCTATAACTCTTATATAAATGGCATATAAGTTTTGGTGCAGCCATTTTTTATTTCAATTTTACTTTTATTTAAACTATTCAATTTATAATGTTGTCTTTTTGACCAATCAAAAAACTGAACTTTTCTAAATAAACACATACATTTTTGTAACTTCTATTATATTTTAGAAAAATTGTAAATTCTAGAATTTACCACTTTGAACTTGAATAAAAAATGTCATAACATTATGCAGTTAGTCATAGACATAGTCTCTCAAGACAAATTAAAAAGACAGAAAAATGAAAAAGGATAGAAGAAGAGAAATGAGAAAATCAGACAAACCGGCTCTAACGGGCTCGTCAGAACGCTAGTAGTATACAATATTTTTACTAAATGAGTGGCCCAGTTGTGTGATTTGGGACAGTGAAAGAGAATTTTATGTAGACGGTCTAGAGTTTGATTGTCATACTAACAAATTCCCCCTTAACAAAGTAACCACTAACCTCTTGCTTATAAAAAATAGGCTTAGTTGCAGTTTTTGTCTCTCTATTATTACCAACTCACGGAATTGGTCTCCTTATTTTAAAAGTCAACAGTTTGGGCCCCTCCCTCATATTTTTGAATTAAAAAATGACGATTTGACATATTTTAATGACATGACATACAATTCTATGGTATAGAACCATCTAGATGCATTAATTATTCATGTCATTAAGTAAATTAAAAATATGAAAAAAAATTTAAGTTGAAATCTATGTTTTTACGGTGTTTTATTCCAATTTCATGAGTGTTAATCATTCTACATCATCGTATCATATGCTACGTTATTTAAAACATCCCACATCATCATTTTTTAGTTGAAAAATCAGAGGAAGGGACCAAAACTGTCGACTTTTAAAACAGGGGACCAATTTCATGAGTCGGTAAAAATAAGGGAACTAAAACTGTAATTAAGCCTAAAATATATATTTTCACTGAAGAAACTTATTATAAACTTTTATAAAATATGTGACATAAGTGATCCAACCCCGAAATTTGAATTGTGTTATGTGTCACTTTGTGTGTTTAGTGTTAGAAGAGTAGTGAAAATTAGAAGGTATAGAAATAAAATTAATACAAATTTATTATCTCTTTTATCTCTAACAGCTTTCTGCATTCATTTTTTTAAATTGTCTTTTGAAGGCAGCACCTATTTTCATAAGGGCAAAAAACAATTTTATTATGGTTAAGTGAAAAAATTGCTCTGTGGGGGCGGCTGCTAGTGCTGAGTCAGCACTTATGCTGCCAGCTTGTAACTAACTGTAACTGCAAGTGCTGAGTCAGCAGCACCTATGCCAACAGCTTCATGTAACTAACTGATCTGTAAGCAGTTAGATGATGACTGGTATAAATACCGGATCCAAGTGTATTGTTTACTAAGAAATCATTTACAAGAGTGAATACACAATTCTGTTTAGAACTCTTCCTCATTTTCTCTCATTAGTTCAGTTTCTTTTACAACCACGCCTGGTTGTCAAGTTTTAGTAATCATACTATAGTGTGTAAGTTACTTTTTGTTTGTAATCATAGTATTGTGTGCCCAAATCTTCTTAGTTATTAAGAATTCTATTGTTCAGATTTCAGAGCTTTAATAGAACTAATGTTGCTGATTTTGTGGGGTTGATAATAGTAGTGGTGTTTTTCATTGCATTTGTTTGTTTGCATGTTTTTTTGGCATTCCATAGATCTATTGTTATTGTTTCTTTTATGTTTTTTTTTTTCATTTCTATTTTGTATTTCGAGTGTGAGCATCCTTCCATCCCACCATTTCATTTGTTTAGTTTTGTTAATTGATCTCCAATTCATAATGCTGTGGTCAATATTATGCTCCCTATTCTCCTTCGAATTCTGAACATAATCTCTGTTTTAGAATTTAGATCGTACCTTTGCTATTATATATGGTTACCTATGATGCTATCATTATGTGACCGAGCTGGTAAAATAACACCAAACCACCTCTTAAACGATCCAATTTTTCACCTGAAATAATTCATCTTATGTTCCCTTTTGTGGTTTTATTCTGTTTTGATTCTTTATTAATTTATTATTGAAAGTACAGGTAGCTAAAAAATTAAATGGGTTTTCAGGTTCACTCTGATATCTCCCAAAGTGCTCCTTTTCTCATTATTAACGAAAATAAGAGAGTCAATATTTTGCCAGTTCTTTTCTTGCACGAAGAAGCTCCTGATACTGGCAGTATAAATTCCTGGACAGAAGTTCCACATGCTACTGTTGATTTTGAGTTTTCTTTGGAAAAATGGGTTCATGTTGGATGTGAGGTAGCTTATGTGACTACTTGAGGATTAGCTCGTACCGTTTCTTATGTTTTCTTTGTTTATGGCTTTCACATCACTGAAATTCATTTGCACACTACTCCTACAAACTATTTATTATGGGCCCGTTTGTAACAGTTTTTATTTTGTTCAATTTTGTTTTATAAATAATTATTTTTATTAGTTTTCATTTGTTTGTTGCAGATTTAAAAAAAAACTAGAATCTAAAAACAATCTAAACACTTCTTCAAATGAGAAGTTATTTTGAGTAGTTTATCTTAAAAATCATTTTTGATAATTAATTTTTTATAAAAGGTGATTTTCAATATAGTAAATAAACACAAAATAGCTTTTAATTTAATCTCAAAATTATTAAATATCAAAATCACTTGGTTTATTCTTGCATTGACCCTAGTGCATGTTTATTCTTTTGTCTAGTGTGATTTTTCATATTTCCTTTCTATATTTGAAAGAAAGAGTAAATAAAATGAAAAGAGAAAAACAATTGGCTCGCAATTTACCCAAGGTTGACCTAAAGCATTTTACTAAACACTTTCCTTGCTACTCATTGTTGATATTAGTCCATTCCTTTTTTCTTTTCAAAATATTTTAACGGAATATATGTGATGGCTATTTTCTTCTGTTATGATAGGTTTGTCCAAATAATATCCGGCTTCAGATTAATGGGGAGATTGTAGCCAAAAAGTCACTGTCTTCCTTATTAAATAAGGAATCCAATTCAAGTGATTTGAAGAAAATAACTTTAGCAAATGTTGGGGGAAACGGAAATAATGTGCAGGGTTATGTGCACAATTTTGAAGTATTCCATAATGTTTCATTTATCAAAGATCATCATTTGAAGGTGATTGTAACTTTGACTCGTGAAATTCCATGTTAGTTTCTCATTTGTTTGTTTTTACATTCTCTTTAGTTATTATAACAAACACAATACTTTATTCCTCTGTTGATAATTATATTTTACCCGTTGTCAGGACCCTCCTCTAAAGTTATCAATAGATGAATCGGCTGCCTCTGAGGTTGAAGAAGAAAGTGGCGGTATTTGGGGCATTGTTGGTGGCAAAGTAAGAACGATGTTCTGTACACAGCACCTTGTTAGTCTATTTTAAGTCTTCATTTTTATTGTTATGAACCATAAAGAAAAAGGTCTAGGGTAAGCCTTCCATTTTTATAGGAGTCTAATTTTGGAAATATGTGATACACTTTATGTTTGTCATTTTTAAAGGGCTTATTATCGAACCCTGAATATGATTAAAGTTGAGCCACTTTATTTTAGGTAAGTAAGCAACATACTGATTACACTTCCAGAAATACAGTTATTATTCATTCACCCTTTTCTTTCATATGGTTATACTTATGAGAACTTCACAAATTATGTCGAATTCTAAGTGCTGCACTTCTATCTTTCCCATCCGGTGTAAACCTTATTTTCAACTTTACCTTTGCATAATTTGTCACAGGCATCTTGTCGCAGGAATTTCTCTTTAGATGTTGTTTTATCAGATGCCTTTGGACAACCTGTAGATAAGGAGAATGAGGTTCATAATTCTGGCTTTAAGATAGCTCAAGTTAATGCTCACTACTTGAAAAGAAGTTGGAATTTGTAATATCACACTATTATCCTTTTCTGATTATAGCAGGTTTTTGCTTCTCTTGTGTATGCTGACACGGGGGCTCCAGTGGAGAATACAAGTGATGACGAAGCACCCCTTTTGTCTAGCTATGATGGGATTGAATTTTCTTCTCGTGAAAGACCTAGTAAACTTTTGTTGGGTCGTGCATCATTTAAGCTCAGGATATCTCAGGTAAAAATGCCATGCCTGAATGTTGGTTATAATATTACAATATCTGATATTATTAACTGATCAAGTGGAGATACAGTACACTTATGTATACTGGTAGGACTCATGAAGAGAAAGGCCCAAAAGAAGAATAGAGTGCTGAGTTGGCAAGTTAGTTAGATAGAGGGAGAGAAAGTACACGTGGAAGTGGGAAATAGAGAGGTAGTGTCATGGGGAGGATATATAATAGTTGTTATTCTATTTTACAGTTTTTTAGTGGGTAGAGGGTATTCATCCTCTGAAGGAGCTTTGCTGTGGGGGATATAGGGGGAAACTCTTGTAATCATTTTCTTAGTTTTCAATCATCAATTCCATATGCTTTTTTCTCTTAATTTTGGGTTCCTAACAATGGGCTGCCCTGCCGGATCTGTCGAGGGAGAGCCAGTGATGTTGGAGAGAGGGAATCCAATTTTTGACAGAAAGAGAGAAGCTTACTGGTGGCTGATTCAGTTGGATCGGTATTTTTAAACCCATAGTTGGATCCATGAAGAGATGAAAATCATGTGGGTGACTATGTTTGCATTGAGGGGAAAAGCTTCCTTATGGTGGTCTTCTTGGGAGCAAGACAATCATAATGCAACATGGAATTTTTTTTAATGGGGCTTTATGAAGGAGTTCATTCCAGATCTGTGGTATATGCTTCAGTCTGCAGAAGGTGAGGAGCAAGAAGCCACGATCACATTCTGAATGAAATAGCAAAGAACAATGAGAAGTAGAAGGATGGTGGGAAAGGGCCGGACTTTGGGTCCCTACAGAATTCAACTAGCTTCGCGCTGTTACCAGAGTCGTCAAATTGGCAACTGCAGAACAAACCAATCATGGTGTTAGAGAGGGCAAATTTAGGATTGTTCATAGATGCGGGAATAGTAGTTAATGAAAAAATGAAGGAGAAGCAAAGCAAAAATCAAGTGATTATGGTAGAACTATCAACTCCGCCAGAACCGCCAGATGCAAGTCCACCAAACGTGAAAGGTTTGGCCAACACTATTAAAGGTTTGGCCACTTAAGCACTGTCTCCAGCTAACTCAAGGGGCAAGGTCTGCTCCAAACTATATTCCCCACAACCGTTTTGAACAACGAAACATGAAAAACTGGATGAATTCTTAATGTTTCAGGTAGCTGCAGGTTGTAAACAACTGCTTCCACCCTTTCCATCACCTTAAAAGGGCCATAGTATCTAAGAACTTGTTTGGGGCTGATGCGGGAACTCACAGTAAGCTGTCCATGAGGTTGCAGTTTCAAGAAAATCCACTCTCGACCTCAAAGTTCCTCTCAACCCTCCGGTGATCAGCTTGGTCCTTCAACTGATTGTATGCTCGCAACAAATCATTTTTCAATTGCTTTAAAGCCTCATCTCTATCCTTCAATTCCCGCAAGACAGCTTCAACTCTCACCTCACTAGGCAAGAACCTGCTCAACACCGGTGGAGGTCTCCCATAAACAATCGCAAACATAGTAGTTCCTGTGGATGCATGTAAATTGGTATTATACCAATACTCGTCCCATGGTAACCAAGTAACCCAAACCTTGGGTTGATCAACCACAAAACACCTCAGAAAAGTCTCCAGACACCTATGAACAACAACCTTTGTTTTCCCATTGGTTTGCGGATGATAAGCCATACTCATCTTGAGTTGAGTCCCTTGCAATTTGAACGATTCTTGCCAAAATGAACTGACAAAATGGGGTCCCTATCACTCACAATGGACGCTGGAATTCCATGAAGACACACCGTCTCTTTAGTACAAATTTCAGCCAACACCCTTGTCGAATACAGATGTTTGAGAGGAATGAAGTGGCTGTACTTAGACAGCCGGTCTACCACAACAAAAACAGATTTGGGTAATCCGGTGATAAAACCCATCGATATATCTTCCCACATGTGCTCTGGCATCACATCTGCTCCCTTTGGGATACTAGCAGAATTTTCAGCAAACACCAGCCTCCCTTCAAATAACAAGACCCTTTTCTTGTATGAGAACCCTTCACGTGTCTCCTGCCCCTGTTGCAAAGCTGACATAATTTCCAGCAGCTTCTTATCCCTGTGTGCCTCTTCAAGGCTTCATGGCTGCCCTCCCAAATAGGCTGGTGGATCAAAGTTCCCAATTTAGCATCACCATACATCCTGGACAGCGCATCTGCTCCCTTTGTTCTCCAATCCCAGCTTATATATAATATAAAATTGGTAGCCTATATTAACTTGGCCGTCAATTCTGTTGGTCTGTGGTGGTGACCTTTGCAGAAGAAGTTGCTTTAAGATTTTCTGATCAGTGTGCACAGTAAACTTCCACCCTAGGAGGTATGCTCGCCAATGCTGAATTGCCAATGCCACTGCCATTAATTCCATAGGCAGATTTTACTAAATTCCTATCTCCCAATGCCTTGCTATAATAGGCTATCGGCCTGCCACCTGAATCAGAATCGCCCCCAACCTTTTTCCAGAGGCATCGCTCTCAACCACAAACTCTTGAGAAAAGTCAGACAATGCCAAAACAGGGGCTGTAGTTAAGCTCTGTTTGAGCTCTTCAAAAGCTTCATGGGTATTGGAATTCCACACAAACGCCTCTTTGTTTGTGAGTTCAGTTCGGGGCTTGGCCATTTTTCCATAATTCTTAATGAACTTCTGGTAATACCTCGTTATTCCAAGAAACCCCCTTACTCCCTTGACATTCTTAGGTGTTGGCCACTCCATCACACTCTTCAATGATGTGACCCAAGTATTCAACTTTGGTTTGAGCAAAGGAGCACTTTTATGATTAGACACCAATTGATGTTGTTCCAATACCAACATAACTTCTTTCACATTCCCTATATGAGCGTCCCAACTCAGGCTATACACTAAGATATCACAAAAAAATACTAACACAAATTTTCTCATCATGGGCCTAAAAATTTCATTCACCAATGATTGAAAAGTAGATGGTGCATTAATGAGGCCAAAGGGCATTACCAAGTACTCATAATGTCCTTCAAGCGTTCTATATGCCTTTTTATGGATGTCCTACATCCTCATCGTATTTTGATCGTAACCCGATTTGATGTCAAGTTTTGAGAAGAAATGTGCTCCGTGCAATTACTCCAATAACTCATCAATCACTGGAATAGGGAACTTGTTCGGTATAGTCACCTAGTTAAGGGCCCTGTAATCTACACATCCTCCAAGTATCGTCCTTCTTCTTGACAAGGATTACAGGGCTTGAGAAGGCACTCTGACTTGGTCTAATGATTCCTGATTTCTGCATTCCACGCACTTGTTGTTCAATCTCGTTGTTATGGTGATGGGGGCATCAGTATGGTCTCACATTAACGGGCTTTGCCCTTCAATCAAACAAATGGCATGCTCTTTATCTCTCTTTGGTGGTAGCCTCTGAGGATCCTTAAAAAACTGTGCAAAGCTACCAAACAAGTACTGTAATTGCTTCTCCTGTGTAGGATTGCAAGTTCCCACAACACCTCCCACTCCTGAACTGTTCGGTAGCAACACTTCAGTTGACAAAACAGCCCTTCTACCATTTGTTTGCACTTGCCAAGTATGGTTTGCAACACCAACTGTCTGTCTCCATCACTTTGAATTCCTCTCACCTCCTCCAATTGTCTGTGAATCTGAAATTGCATGATTTCTTCTTTCCAGTTGACCACATTCTCCCTAATGAGGCCAACCATGCAATTCCTAACACCTAATGACTCCCTTCCAAATCAAACAACATTATATCCACCTCAAAGGTTAAAGCTCTTACCTCTAGCTCCACCACCATACACCTCATTTTAGCAATGACTTTGTAACCATCTTCTAACTTGATGCTCATGGGTCTGGTCTCCTCCACGGGCCACCCTAGTGCCTCCACCAATTTTCTGGAAACGAAGTTGTGTGGCACAGCTGTCCACCATCAACAAAACTGGAACTCCATTGACCTTGGCTTGCATTCTCATGTTGTGTGGTTTCCAATTTTTGTTCAGAGAGGTATCTCCCAGAAACATCATATTGCATTCATCATCTGCTTCCTCTGTTTTCTCACCTTCTACTGTAGCTATAGCATTGACTTCACCATTTTCTTCATCTGGTTCTTCCTCCAAAAAGACCTACAGTTGTTGATCGGGGCACCGGTGGTGAGGATGGAACAAACCGCCGCACATGTAGCACAACCCCTCTTATTTACGGTAAAGCAACTCTTGGTACGAGAGATGTCGTACCCCACAATCTCGGTTCAGAGTACGTCGCTGCTCAGTTCGCCCCTCCATTCTAGGCTCATTTGTCTCCCTACTCCCCTTTGTAACGGCTCAATCTGACCCCTAGCTTCAAGCCACTCCGTTTTGGTTTGGAGCAATATTAAACCCGATGTGAGAATGATGATCTGACCCGCTCGCACCCTTCTTGT
This sequence comes from Cicer arietinum, assembly GCF_000331145.2. NCBI lineage: Eukaryota > Viridiplantae > Streptophyta > Magnoliopsida > Fabales > Fabaceae > Cicer > Cicer arietinum. The sequence goes on along the minus strand of NC_021166.2, from coordinate 33,756,619 downwards.
CCATATTGTGATTTTCGGCCAAACCCCTTTTTCCCTGCAACTCCATCTCCACCGCCCTTGTTGAATTGAGTAAGCAAGACCGTGCCACTGGTCCCTATGTACGTAAGCTTCGTACTCTCCCCCTAATCCATTCCTTCAGTTTGTGCACAAAATATCCAAAGTACTAGTCATCTGGAAGACGTACCTGTAATGTGAGGCCTTCAAACTCATGATCTCCATATTCCAACTGTCCTTAGAAAAGTGACAGGACATGTACCAAAAATCCATTCTACCTTCTATCCAACTATCCATGCTTTGGACAATTTTCATCTACCTATAATGGCCTAATTTGCATTCCTTATGTCTCCTCCGAAAGCAACCTTGCATATCTTCTAACTAAGGGGCTGAATAGGGACAACTTTGAAAGGATTGTTTCCCATATGAGAATGGAGAACACCTTTCACCAGCTTGAGTGAGCGTGTCAAAACTGTGATTATTATTATTAGTATTATTATTGAGAAATATCTCAGTTGTAGGGATTTGACTGTATAGAGTCCTTATATATCTATTGTATTGTCAGCATATTAGATTCAATAAAATATATTTTCTTAATTCTCGAGACATGTATGATTTGTATTTTGAAGCCCATGAGGATAGAATGACAACCAATGTAATCCCATGAGGATAGTCCAACTCAAAAGCATAGTCCATTAGGTGTGGGAGAACCTCATGATTTAAATACCACACTGAGTATTTTTATCTATTCAATGTGAGACTCATAACAATAAAATTATTGTGTTTATTTCTTTCATGAAAGATTGGATTTGAGAGGTACAGTGCCGTTTTATTATAACAATCAAGTTCCATAGTAGCTAGATCTTACAAAATGTTAATGTGTCATCTGTCCGCACAAATGAACCAGTATTTCGAACGATTAATACTAGAGAAGTTGCAGAATTGACTTACACTGACCTAGTTTATTTTATTTCCAATTCATGTTATGTTTAAGTATCTTCTGCTCTCTCAGTCTAAAATTTAAGTAAATGTAATTTCATTCCATTATTCCCTTGCTCTATCAATAACTATTGTTCCATTTCCCAGCTTTCATCCAAGTGTGATAACAGGTTGTTCCTCATCAGATTTTGTGTTCCAAAGTTAGGAAATTATCCTTTCCTTCAGACAAACACCTGTCCAATTCGATGCATCTCCAGGAGCCGTAACACAAGATTATCCACGCTCGTGTGGAAAAGGTCAACTTATGCTCTCCAAAGACTCAATTTATCACAATCTTCAGCAATGGATGATAGGTCGTTGGAACATACACATTCTGGTCATGAAGAAAAAACCAATCCACTGATGAAGCGGTTTAGAGTTGGACTTGACAAGATATCTGTATCAGTTAATGCAGACTCCACCAAAAAGCAATCTGGTGTTGAATGTAATTCTCATGTATGGATACCTAATCAGGTGGTTTGCTGGTTCTTTTTCAATCTTATTTTAGATTATGCATAAAGAAACATACATAATTATATTATAAATTACACAGTGAAACCTGGCATGTGCATAGATGGCCCACTCAGTAGGTTATAGCTTTTATTGCTATTATGCCCAACTTGTTACTACACTCACTAGATGGTGATATGATCCTCACCATGAGACAACTTGAATCTTGTGTTTCCATAAGCTTTTTTTTATACATTTTGTGTTTGTTACTTTTGTACTTCAATTTTAATTGCCATCTTTGGACTTTTTAGAATATTGATTATAACTAGAGCTTTCCAGACAGTCGAACTTGCTGAACATAGTCTGAGAGTAGTTAAAATACAGCAAATCATGAAACAGTTGTTTGATTTTTTAAATTTCTGGTTACTAATCATATTATTAGCTTACGCCTATGAGAAGTCTTATGAATAATTTTTTGTCTTCTTTAATACCCACTTCTCATGCATGCTGATGTGTGGATAATTCACAGGCCAATTCAATCCCTGTGTTAATATTTAATTATTAGGATAGTAAGGCACGTTAGCTAAACACACTTTAATATTGTATTAGGTGGCCAAATAGCTAGAAAGCTTACTTTTAGGAAGATGCTTTGGGATGCTTTTGTTTTGTTTATTGCACTAAACATGTTTATAAGATCAATTTTGTACTGTAAAGCCAATATTTGAGCTAGATATTCTTATATTTCTAAACTAAAAAGATTTTTTATGTAAGTGGTGTAACCTAGTCATTTTTTGTATAACATTCTTACATGCTTTATAAACCCTTCCAGATGTTTTCTTTCATTTTGTTAGGATATTTGTCTTAAATAAGTAATCTGTGTTGTCATTATCTTTTCACTATAACTGTAAACTGACCTAAAATTAGGTTGAGAATGGGTTTCCAAGAAGCTTGGATGGAAGATCTCTTAACTTCGAAGAAGACGCCTATCCATCTGAATCAGAGAGTATAGGGGAGAGAAATTCACCTTCAAATAGTATGGGAAGTAGAAGATATCCGATATCTGATATAACCATTTTCAAATACTGCCTGGCAGGCTTGACTGAGAGATCTCTCATGCTTAAAGAAATTGCCACCTCTTCTTCTGATAGAGAAATTTCAGAGTTGGCTCATCAAGTTTCGCACTATTCAGGATGTTCCCACCACGGGTAGGTGATTTTTTTTCCAGAAGTTATATATAATTGCATTAGTGCCACATGAAGGATGATAGTTGGAAAATATTGCTAGTAACTAGAAAGGTTGTTCATCAAATCATTCATCTTTTTTAGATGTATGAAACTCTATATTATAATATCTTGTTCCTATCTAGAATTTTCCTCTATTTAGTGAAAAAAGTAAAAGATAAAATACTTTCATATTTTATTACTACACCCCTAAGTTGTTTATATAGGAAAAAAAATTACAATAGTAATACGGAGTAATAATGACAGAATCATAAAATAAAAATAAACATAATAATATAAAATAAAAGAGAATAAAATCTGATTTCTCTTATTTCTTCAACACCTCTCTTCAAGTTGGTGCATAGATATCTGTCATGTCCAACTTGGTTATAAGTCACTCGAAATTGGGTCTTGCCAAACTTTTTGTCAAGATATCAGCAGTTTGCTGATTGGAAGTCACAAAATAAACAAAATAATATAAATAAAAGAGAATCAAATCTGGTTTTCCTTGATTTTTCAACACCTCCTCTCAAGTTAGTGCATAGATATCTGTCAGGCCCAACTTTGTTACAAGTCGCTCAAAATTGGGTCTTGCCAAACTTTTTGTCAAGATATCAGCAGTTTGCTGATTGGAAGTCACAAATGGCAGGCATATAAATCCAGCATCAATTTTTTCTTTTATGAAATGACGGTCAATCTCAATATACCTTGTTCTATCATGTTGTATAGGGATGTGAGCTATACTTATTGCTATTTTGCTATCACAGAACAATTTTAAGGGTGAGTCAACTTTCATTTTCAGTTCGTCCAACATTTTACGAATCCATAAAAGTTCACAGATTCCTTGAGCCATTCCTCTGAATTCAACTTTTGCACTGCTTCGAGCAACAACCCCTTGTTTCTTACTTCTCCAAGTAACTAAATTTCTCCAAACATAGGCACAATATCCAGTGGTGGACTTTCTATCAGTAATTGATCCTGCCCAATCAGCATCTGTAAATATAGAGACTTCTCTATCATTAGTTTTCTTGAAGCACAAACCCTTTCTAGGTTTAGATTTCAAATACCTTAAGATTCGATAAACTGCCTCTAAGTGTTCTTCATAGGTAGAATGCATGAATTGGCTTACAACACTCACAGAGAAAGCGACGTCAGGTCTAGTGTGGACTAGATAAATAAGTTTGTCGACTAACCTCTGGTATCTTCTAATCTCAACAGGAGCATTGCCTTTCTCCCAAAGTTTAGCATTTAATTCCATATGAGTATCTGCTGGTCTACACCCACTCATCCCAGTTTCTTCCAAGAGATCTAGGATGTATTTTCTTTGAGAAACAACAATTTCCTTCTTTGAGCGAGCAACTTCCATACCAATAAAATATTTAAGCGCGCTTAAATCATTGATCTCAAATTCTTTTGTCAAATTTTTCTTCAATCTTTCCATCTCAACAATGTCATCTCGTATGAAAATAATATCATCTACATATACAATTAGAATTGCAATTTTACCAACATTAGAGAACTTCATGAACAGAGTATGGTCTGATTGTCCCTGCATATATCCTTGCCTTTTGACTGACCGAGTGAATTTTCCAAACCAAGCCCTTGGAGATTGCTTGAGACCATAAAGGGATTTTTGCAGTTTGCACACATTTGAACCAAATTTATCTTCAAAGCCAGGTGGGCTATGCATGTATACTTCCTCCTCCAAATCAACATTCAGAAAAGCATTTTTTACATCAAGATGGTTAAGAGACCAATCTAAATTCACTGCCAAAGACAAGAAAACTCTAATAGTGTTTAATTTGGCAACGGGAGCAAAAGTCTCTGAGTAATCAATGTCATATGTCTGAGTAAACCCTTTAGCAACCAAGCGTGCCTTGTATCTTTCAACTGTGTTATCAGAATTATATTTCACAGTAAATACCCATTTAAGCCAACAGTATTCTTTCTTGTAGGTAACGTCACGACTCTCCAAGTTTGATTCTTCTCAAGAGCTCTCATCTCCTCAAGAACAGCTTCCTTTCACTTTGGAATTTTTAGAGCCTCCTGTATATTTTTTTGAATTTCTACAACAGACAACTTAGAGCTAAATGCAGCAAATGAAGAAGACAATTTTGAGTATGACACATAATTAGACAAATGCTATTTAGTGCATGATCTAACAGGTTTTCTAATTGCAATAGAAAGGTCTATATCAGGATACTCGTCATGACTCTTAAGAATAGAAGAAGACTTACCTGTATCAAGATGATGTGTTGGATTATCTATTGGTTCGGAATCTTGGAAGGGTCGGAGAATGGGTCCTTCATTTATCTGTTTATGGTTTCTTCTTTCAAATACATTTCTCTTCCAAGTAGGGTCAATTGTAGTAAACCTGCTTTGTGTCTCTTTATCTGAGTCATTACGTTGTGGCATTTCAGGTGGTCCTTCATTATTATTGAGATCAAACATTTGATCATTGTGATTTTGATTTGAAATTGTCGCCCCCGAATCTATCAAAATCTCATTCATAAGTGGATTGAGTTCCAATATAGATTCTTGGACATTTTCTTTTGGTGTATCAATATAAGTCTTAGAATTTTGTGACAACACTATATCACTTAAAGTAATGATGTTTTCAAAAGTAAAAGATGGATCTTTCTTAAAGTTTCCCCCCTGAAGATGAATGTTAGTAAAAAATGGTTGATTTTCAACAAAAAGAACATCCATGGTTACAAAAAATCTGTTTGATTTTGGTTCAAAACACCGATACTCCTTTTGAGTTGGAGAGTAACCGGTAAACACACATTTTATTTCTCGTGGCTCGAGTTTGTCAAGGTGTTTATGTTTATGAACAAAAGCAGTGCAACCAAAAACTTTTAGTGGCAAATCAGCAGAGACACTAGTCAAAGGAAAATAATTTCGAAAAACATCAAGAGGGGTATGAAAATCTAAAACTTTTGATGACATTCGATTAATTAAATATGATGCAGTTAAAACAGTTTCACCCCACAAATATTTTGGAACCTTATTTGCAAATAGTAAAGCTCTAGCAACCTCAAGAAGATGCCTATTCTTTCTCTCTGCAATTCCATTTTGTTGGGGTGTATTAACACAAGAATTTTGATGAACAACCCCATTTGCAAGAAAAAAATCAGACAAAAGTATATTAAAATATTATTTACCATTGTCACTTCTGAAGACTTGAATATTTGTTTGGTATTGAGTGTGCACCATTTTAAAGAAATTTTTGACAACCTGTCGAACTTTCGATTTTTCTTTCAATAGATAAACCCAACAAATTCTAGTATGATCATCAATAAAAGTTATAAACCATTTTTTATTAGATAATGTGTTTATTTTATTAGGACCCCGAACATCACTATGAAAACTGCAAACGGTTTTGATTGTTTATATGGTTGTGTAGAAAAAGAACAGTGATGTTTAGCCAATTCACGAGTTTCACAATGAAATAAAGACGGATCCTTCTTAGAAAATAATTTAGGAAACAAATGTTTCAAATACGAAAAACTAGGATGTCCTAACCGTAAATGCCATAACATAATATCATCATTATTAGAAGAAACAAAAATAGATTCAAAGCAGGTACTTGTTTTTGGTTGGTCTTTGAAGTCGAGTCCATTGTTAAGATAATAGAGTCCTCCACTCTCCTTAGCATTGCCAATCATCTTCCCCGTTCTCATATCCTTAACAGTGCAATGAGAACGAAAGAAGCTAGCTTGACAATTTATATCCTTTGTTAATTTAGTAATGGATAACAGATTACATGATAAATTAGGAACATGTAGGACATCTTTTAAGGTTAACTTAGGTGACAGAATAACATAACTTTTCCCTGCAATGGCTGAAAGAGAGCCATCTGCAATTTTAATTTTGTGGTTACCTGCTAAAGGACTATAAGAAGAAAACAGACTCGACTCCCCAGTCATATGATCAGTAGCACTAAAATCGATAATACAAGTATGGCTGGGAGTGACACTAAGTAGAGCAGTATTTGGAAAATTACCTCTCTGAGCTACAGAGCAAGAAGGAGTTTGAGACTCCAAGAGTTTGTACAATTGATCTAATTCTTCCTTGGTGAAAGGAGATGGGCTTGAAGGAGACTGCTTCTCTTGATCAGAGGGAACCAGCTTGGAGGGCATTACCTTCGTTTCTTTCTTTTTTCTTCTAATTTAGAGGTTTTCCATGGAGCTTCCAACATGTATCACATGTGTCACATACGTTTGCAATGTTCGCACCATGGTTTCTTGCCATCTCTCTTCCCGTCTTCATTCTTAGTGACTAGGGCAGAGCTTTCAACCTCACCAACAGAAGGTGTCTTACCCATCATAACACTTTGTCTCGCCTCTTCTTTTCTAACTTCTGAGAATGCTTCCCGAAGTGATGGCAATAAAATCTTTCTCAATATTCTGCCTCAGATTTCATCAAGTCGCTTATTAATCCCAACCAAGAACATGAATACTCGGTCGTTCTCCTGTCTCCTAAGAAACAAAACATTGTCCTCACAACACTTCCAATGATCATCATAGTAGAGATCCAATTCTTGCCATAGTGTCATCAACTCATTATAATAGGTAGTGACATCTCTATCTCCTTGTTTGGCATGCCACAATCGTGATTTGAGATTGAAAATTTGAGAAGAATTCTAAATATCATAATATATTTCTTTGACAGCCTCCCAAACTTCCTTTGCAGTAGGCAAAAACATAAAAGGTTTTCTAATCATTGATTCCATATTACTAAGCAGCCAAGCAATAATAGCAGAGTTCTCATATTTCCAAAACCTGTAATTCAGATCAGTTGTGGCAGGCATTTGCACCTCTCCTATTAGGAAACCTACTGGGCATGTGCCAGTTGGTTGAAGCGCCAAACTCTACTGGGTTGTGGAAAGCTTTACAGAACCCTAACCAGAGCTGTTGATACCATGAAGAAAGTAAAAGACAATACTTTCATATTTTATTACTACATCCCTAAGCTGTTTATATAGGAAAAGAAATTACAATAGTAATATTAAGTAATAATGACATAATCATAAAATAAAAATAGACATAATAATATAAAATAAAAGAGAATAAAATATGATTTCTCTTGATTATCCAACAATTAGTTTCTTATTTGTATGTTAGATTATCTCTTAGGGAAGTATCATATCTCAAGGTATCTTTGATTATCTCTTAGGATTAGTTTCATATTTTTTTTTTGCTACTGTAATCAGTTTCTGTTTGGAACTCACAACAGTTTCCTTGTTTGATTAGGCTAAGTAGTCTAGTTTTAGTATAATGTTTAAGTGCTTAGTAATTTGCATCACCATCAATCATCATATCAAACAATAATCATAATAGAGATCTTTATTTCTTTTTCTTTTTTTTTTACCCTTTTTTAAAACCTTATAATTTAATCATGATATCCATAAACTCTGAAACTCTATTATAAAAATTTCACTATCAATAATTAATTTCTTTTTTTGTTGCCAGTCTTCTCCGGATTCCAAACTCCTCAATTGTCTCTTTCTTTCTGTGTGTTTAGAACCATTTTGCAGCTACGGCTGCCACTATTAGCCACCATCCAAATGTTTTTTCTAACTTTTCAGGTGAGTCGACCACTACTAGAATTGTTGTCTTCTGATCCACCATTACTCACGACAATCAAGTTCATACACTATTCTGGATATTCACACCATTTTTTTCCTCCATTGTCGTTTTTTCACTTGGGCACCATTTTTCACTTGCACACGCATCAACCATCTTGCGTGATGGTGCGTGGAGGCTCCTTTCTCAATGTGTGATTCCATTCTCCTTGTCAAAACCATCAATTTTTTCTGCGATCGTAGTGCTCTGATTCCAGGTGATAGAGCTGGTATGAACCTACTTTAATTTACTAATAATACTTATAATTATTATCGATCAAACTCTAGGAATTATCTTCCACCAGAGATTTGTTACATAAAACCCACTCCCTGTCTCTGTCCTAAACTTTTTATTTATTACATAAAATACAATAATTGCCAACTCTGTCCCATTTCATAATTGCTACATAAATGCTGTTATAATACATAATATTTATTTATTTACTAATAATAAATAGTCTAACAACCTCTTAACACAAATAAATTTCCTCCCGCACCATGCTGTCCTTATTATTTGACTAGTATAACAAATACTAATTTCTTCAAGTTTTGTTCAATATAATTAACTGTCTTTACTGCAATTACCCAGCATGTTTCCTCTCTGTAATTACTGGTTTTGTTTCTAAATCAGAAACCAAATACTAAGTGCCAAGAGATTGATAGAGGATGGAACTAATCTATGGAGGGCGATGTCTGCAAACAACCACCACGTTCCTTGGGAGAGCGCAGTGTATGAGATTGAAGAGCAATTCATGAAGATTGCTTCATGTGGGTCAAGATCTTTCTCTCATCAGGTCCAATTTTTTTGTTTTGTTTCTTTAAGGAAAATTACTATCTTTAGTTTATATAAGTTACTACACTTAAAATTGTTTATAACTTGCATAAGTTACTTCTATTTATAATTTTTTATACTACATGGGAGTTGTATAATTGGCACTACATTACTGGGATACTAATACATCATTTATGGTTACTAATACAGTAAAATGCTATAAACACAAAATAGTCCGAATCTTATGTGATCAAGCATTAACCTATTTATTGTGAATATATTGTTAAGATTTACATAGACTCATATGGTAGAGCTAGATCTTTTGAGTTGTTCGTGTTTGGGATAGAGCTACTACTCATGATTAAATCAATGTTTTTCCTAATCAGAAATCCAAACCAAGAGTAAAGGGAAAGATATAAATTGTAAGTTTCAGAATCCTAGAAAATTAGCTTGAAAAAGTTAACTGTTTTGTAATGGCTGCAGGACCTTGAGATTTTAAGAAGGATTGCTGGATGTCAAGAGTATCTAACACAAGAAAACTTTGAGAAATTGTGGTGCTGGTTGTACCCTGTAGCGTGTATAATATCGAGAGATTGGGTAAATCCTATCTGGAATTCCACATCACCTAAATGGATCGAAGGATTCATCACCAAGGAGGAGGCAGAAGCTTCACTTCAAGGTCCGGCAGGATTTCAAGAACCTGGTACTTTTATACTTCGGTTCCCTACCTCAAGAAGCTGGCCCCACCCAGATGCTGGTAGCCTAATTGTTACTTACATTGGCAAGGACTACAAACTTCGCCACAGACTACTTTCAATGGATCATATATATGGGTAAGTTTTTATACCTTTTTTTGTTGAATCCATTGCATATTCTCCACTTAGTTGGATTTTCTTGAGTCATGAATGCCCTTTACGAGGAGTTCCAGTTATGTTTGTATGTCTTGTCTTCCTTCATATTTCATGCATTTCCAATGCATCATAGATGGACTTTATGTGAAAAAAAGGATATGCCATAAATTGCAAGCAGATAAAAGAAGGAATTTTTTTGGCTTCTTTGGAAATGACTCATGGATTTTGACGATATTTTGAGCTCTAGAAGTACGATTGAAGTGCTCTTTGATGCGTTGGAAAGAAGACATTTCCTACAACTTTCTATATATTTCATGCATCTTGGTTTGATCATGGTATAAAACAGGCTGGAAGTTAAACAAGAATTGTGGTCGTTTCTTAGTTTTGTGGGCTTCATTAGAATAATAGCTAAAAGTAATATAAATAGGAACAAACAAAAATGGGGTGTTGTAGCAAGTTAGCTTTCTTGTTGAAAATGACTATTGCCTTTCCTTTTATTGTTTTATAACCATTTTCCAATTAAGACTTGACAAACCAACTAGTAGGAGAGATAATACAGCCACTATGATTAATGTTAATTGTGGCTTTTCCTTGATCAACCCAGGATTCCTATATATATATATACATATATATATGCCCCTTGTGATGAATAAAGATAGTTTTGGATGAAATTAAAATTTCTCTTTTAGAATTGTGAGTGAGATATTCTCCTTTTTTTATTTTGTGTACTCACGACTAAACACTCATTGGTCGATTAAATTAGAATTGATAACACCTTTGTTAATTTTGAATATACAGTTTCAAAGTTTGGGTATTTGGAATTTGTGAACTCACATATTGGAATTGTTTGGTCATGAAATTGTTTAAAGTCATCACATTGTGGAAGCTTACCTATCATAATTTCATTTGAAGCATCGTGTATCTATTTCCTTTGTAATTTCTTAACATTATGCTTGTATTAGTATTGAAGCTTTGATTGGCCAATTTCCAAATTCGTGATTTGGCTATTGGTTCAAGTCAATATGAGAGCATGTTTGGGTTGTCATTTGTTAACTCTCGACCTTCATTTTCTTCATAGTGGATTTTTGTTGATTTGTAACTCAAATCTGTCATACAAGCTTGCTGAAATCATCCTATGTGCCATCTGTCTAATTTGGATTTCATCAATCCTCCATGTGATCAACTGATAGGAATAGTGGGCAATAGCCAAATAGATAGGTTGTTTAAAAAATAAGTTAGTTAGTATATTCCCTGATTTTATGGGATTCTATTATAGAATTCTATTATAAGGAGAGAAGGGTAGTTAGGATCTCATTCAGAATCATTTCAAGAAAATAGTTAGGAGAGAATTATCTGGTTAGGAGTAGTTATGCTTTGGTTTATAAATTCTTATAACTCTGGTTTAGTTTCTTTTTCTGCATTTATCACCGTAAGAGCTTCTGCTCTCCAAATTCCAGCAATAATTAACGATTTTCTTCAGTAAAATGATGGTTTCTATCATCAACTCTTCAATACTCAAAATTAGTTTTTTCACAAGACATGCACCCCATTTATATATTGACACAAACAGACACTAACCATTTTTCCCTTAGCTAAAATTTTAATTTTAATCACACTTGTTTATTTAGCTCTGATAGAAGAATTGACGTGAAACCATTGCAAGATATGCTATTGGCAGAACCTGAGCTGTCTCGGTTGGGAAGGTATAACGAAGCTTTTTTATTGTTTGTTATATATTGAATGTTTATCAGTTCTGAATATAACTGTTTTTCGCATAACTGTCAGGACAATGAGAAGTTATAAAGCACACTTGCAGCATTAAGGCAGAATGTCCTTCATTATCGAGTCAAAGTTGCTTTTCAAGGTTGTATTGGCATTATAGACTCAAAAAGGAGGTTGAGGTTAAGGTTGGATTATGATTGTTTATTATTCATTTAGTTTGTATATTATAGATATAGATGTAAGGTGGCTTCTAACGTGAGACAACTACTAAATGCCTCACCAGTGCACCACTAAAATTACACCGTTAGGTGTGATCAATGATTTAGATTTGTTTAAAATAAAAATTTGACAACTTTAAAATTTTAATAAAAATAGAGTATTTATTATCAAAATTTTGATCAATGATTGAGTTAGTTTCTTATAATTGATCTATGTCATCATTTATATATTGCATATTAAAAGTCGACTAAATCACTAGTACTAGTATATTTGTCTATTGATTTTAATTTCTAATAATTATATAAATTATTTTTATAATTAAAAATCATAATAAATCAAAAGAGGTTCAAAGTACAAAATTTAAAAGTTTTTGTGCTATTATATCTATAATCTAGTTGCACTTATTCATTAAAGCATGTCAATTAAATATTGTTCAATTAATTTGATAATAATTAACTATTAAAATTTGATTATTAAATAATTTAAGTTAACGTTTTTTTTTATAATATCCAAGTCACTAAAGTCAAGAATGGGTTACATCGATAAAGAGACTGACATATCAGTAAAATTAGAGGGGATCAAGTCCATGACAAAAATTTATAATTTTTTAGAGGACCAAAAACTTAAATTTAAGAAAAAAAGGACTAAATTAAATCTGAACTATATAAAATAACCAAAAATACATTTAAATATTTTATTTTAAAACTGGGACATAGCATTGTTTCAACCATAGGATGGATCCAACCGTCCATAAAGAATGAAAGTTAGAGAATCCGGATCTTGCACAGCACATCCACTGTCTTCATATTTTTTGTATTTGGATTTCCTTATTATAGTTTCTTTTATTTTTATCAAATTTAATTTCGTTCTATCATTTATCATCGTATTAAGGTGCGAGAGGGAGCGAGATTAACAAATGTCACGTCCTTTAAGTTTTATAAATTTTTTTAAAGTTATATATTGTCAATTATTATATTGTCTAGAAATTTATTATTAACTATATTTTACATAAAATTATAGTTAGATATATATTTATAATTATTTTAATCTTTAAATGTGTTCATTATTAATTAGTTCAATTTTTAAATGTGTTTTATTAATAAATTTAGTTTTATAAATTATTAATAAAAAATAAATTTTATTATGCGTTTAGTTTTAATACATTTAATTTTATATATTTAACTTTTTATTTTTATATAAATATTAGTTTTGGATTTTGCCATCGATCATATTTTGCATTTATATGTTTAATTTATTTACAGTTCTGTAGTGTTCAGGTCCATGGATTCAACAGGAATGCATAATTTTTTTTATTTTTTCACCTAATAAAATATGTAGAGATACCCATTCTATATCTCTGAGGGTGTAAAATGGGTATACATAGAAATAGATACATTAATTTGATATATATGTAATATGTTGCTGATGTTAGTGTTAAATGAGTACAAAAACAATAAAGAGATGTACAAATAAAAAGATCTTATAAATACAACAAAAGGTTTACTCTTCTATTATTTCCAACTTATTTTATAAAGATATTTTTGTACCCTCAAATTTTTTTCCAACTTATTAAAAGAGCAACTAAATAATTTATTCGGTAAATAAATCTTGACCAACGCCTTAATTTAGTGACATAGGAAAAAATAGCAAAACCTTAGAAATTTGGAATTTTAAGCCTTCATCGAGCTAAGAAACTAACACTACTTGTTGGGATTCTGGTTTGATCACTGGACAGAGGGGATCCATCATTTCATCAAATTCCCTTTCTTAATATTCAAATCACTCTTGTTCAAGTTAGGAACATTTGTTCTGAACATTGCCTCAATCTGAATTTGTTAGCTAACCCCATACATCTCAGAATTGGTTATCTACTAGATCAACAATGTTCAATTTGAAGCAATCAAATTACCAAAAAAAAAAATAAAAATTGCCGCAATCAAACTTCAATAAAAGCAATAGACATGTAAACTTAACATTTTATAAACTATCTACGCCATTTTTTGTTGATCACCATTCAACTGTTATTGTTCAATTACAGTAACACAATACTGTTATCAAAAGTCTTCTCTTCATCGGAAGACTCGACACTAAAAAAGCAGAAGAAAAAACTAAAACAACTTGAACTCACTCCTATAGGCTATAGTAACTAACAGTGGAATTCCCTACAGCGAAGAAGATAATTAAAAAGACATCAACTGCTACTTTTTATCTTCAACTGCAACAATCTTGTATTTCCCAGATACCTGTTGCTGCACAATAAAATCAAATTAAACTTGCTAATATAATACAAATTTTCCAAACCAAAAAGTTAGCCCTGGATACTTAATAATCAAATCAAATTTATGACATATATCTTCAATTTTAGTAAATAAATAAATGCAAGTTTAGAACAATTGTAACAACATTGAATTTATTTATAAACTAATTTACATGTATAAAATTCCTTAAAATATAATAAAATTTATTCAGTATAATATGAAAGATATTACCTTTTCCCATAGTTGGGAGTGGGTTTTACAAAAACCAGCAACAACAGTAGCACCTTTTTTCGCTTCCTTATACTCAATACAAAGATCCTCTTTGATTCCACAAGTAATATGAAAACCCAAACCACACTTAGGTTCGGAGCAAACCAAGGCACACCCATCACAACACTCACAAACATAGCACTTCTCCAACCATCTCTTCTTTGGAACTTTAGAACAATCAATCCCTTCTCTCCCTTCTGGATCAACAAAAAACACTTCAGGAACAAGTAAAGCACAAACTATGTGGGCCCACGTTCCATCTATTGTTCGCTTCATTGCTCCCTCTTTTGTTGGACACAACGAGCAATTAATTGAAACAGTGTCGTTTTTGTTGATAAAACGACACCGTTCACAAAACCAATCACCCTCTGGGATATTTTTTGTTAATGGGTTTCCGTAGCAGGAAGCGTGGACCATTAAATTGCAACCGTCGCAGAAAACGATTGGGTCCTCAGGGTTAGCATCGGTGCTCTGGCACACACAGCATAAAATCCCATCGTCGCTGTCGTCTTCATTTTCGATGTTGTTGGTGTCTTGTATTTGAGGTTTTCTGTGAGTAGGGGTGGGTGAGTGGAGAGTGGGGTTGTATTCGACATTGAGGTCGAAAGGTTGAACGGCATGGTTTGGTGTGTTGTGATGGTAAAGGTGGGGATGAAGAGCGCATACTCTTTTTTTGGTGGGTAGAGAATAAATAGATGGTGATGGTGTTGAAGGTGGGCTGTGAAAAAGTGTTGAGTTTCGAGATTCTTTGCGTTTTTTGGTGGGTAAGGGAGAACAGGGACTGTGTTGTTGATTTTTCTGTTGAATAAGTCTGAGTCTCTTGTTGGGAGGAAGGTCGCTGAGGGTTGTTGTGGTGAACTCCATTTTTTGGTTTTGAGGGGAGATTGGAGAATGAGGTTTTGGAGTGAAAGTAAAAGGTTGGTGTTATTAAGAAATTTGTTGATTGTTTTGATTAAGAAGGAAGTTTTTGAGGTTTTTAGTTTTGCGGGAATTGAAATTTGATGGGGAAGGGGCGGGGGAGAGGAAAAAGGAGGGAAGGAATTGGAAATTGGAAAATATAAATAAATAAAATTAGGGCTGAAAATAATAAAGCGGGAGAGTAAAACTGCTGGCGTTTCGATTAAATTGATTGATTAAAATACGGAACCCGCGCTTTTTTGAATGAATTTGGCAGCGGACAAATCTGGTCATTGGTGAAAACTTTGTTGAGTGAAATCAAATATTTTTATTAAATATTTTTAAAAAATTAATGGGCAGCGGGTAGAAAATAAGCTGTGTAGGGATAGCCATAAAAGGAAAAATTAGATTCATAACACTTACAATAGAATTAAATTAGATTTATTGTGTTTAAATTATATTTTACTATCATTTTTTGAATCATGAAAATTTCTCTAATTATATGAAGACTATATATGTATCTATATCATTTTTTGAATCATGAAAATTTCTCTAATTATATGAAGACTATATATGTATCTATATCAGAGACTAATTTTTATTATCAAATTTTGAACCATCATGGAACAAAAGAAGTTGAGAAGTATGTATATTGTGCAAGAATCCATTTTTTGGAGAATAAATTATTTGGTGCCTATTTATAATCACACATACTTCTATCAAATAGAAGTTATTAACATATCTTAATTACCGAAAAACTTCTTTTCCTTCGTATATTTACCATTCGTGAAGTTTCTTTTTAAAACAAAAATAGAGTACAAAGGCATGATATGATTAACCTGACATTCTAACAATATTGACGCCCTAAGTTAATCACTTATTATTTGCATCACTCTAAAATAATATTAAAAATAAAATAAAATCCAAGATGCTTGAGGGAATATATCAAAACTTAAGAAAACAATCCTCAAGGATACATAAACCTATAGGGATAAAACCATAATGTTGGAGAAAAAAAGTGCAATACATATATATAGACATCAACAAAATATATTTTTAGAAAGACCAAACCCTGTTTCTATTGAAAACATCATAAATATTATAAGAAAAAGTATTCAATCAATGATTGTAAACAATGTGAAGTATCAAATTAGCAATTTTATCCGCACATTGATTCTCTTCTCTAAAAATATGAGATATGGTAAAACTCATTCTTTTAATCATCTCAAGATAATTAAGTCTTTTATTTCTAATGGACCAATAAACGAGGCTATTATTTCTAAAAGCTAAAATTTTCAAATGTGAATCAAAATTAATCTATAGAAATCGTCATCATTCTTATATATTATTTCAATAGCAATCATAACTCATATAAGCTCAACTTGTAGTACAATTGTAATTCCCAACTTCACAGCAAAACAACTCAGGGAATTAGCAGAGTTGTCCTTGAATATACCTCCACAAGAAGTAGGATCAATATATCCAAATGCACCACCATCAATATTACATTTAATCTAGTACTCTTTGGGGGACGCCAAATCACCTCCTTGATAATAGGCGCTTTAGGAGGATGAGCTCCAACTTGAAATGACTTGGGAATTTGAAATTCCTAAATAGGGTTGGAGACTATGCTAGAAGTGTGATTGTCAGATAAAGAAACATTAGTAATAATTATGTTGATAATATTATGAAAAATAGAAATCATGCCTTCAAATTGAGCTTGATTTATGCAATACAATATAGTATCAATAGTAAATATTATGTTGGCCATAATAACATATGTAATATCCTGCTTTTTCGAGACATTAACTAACAAAATTTTAAACGTAAAGATACAAATTCATTTTTTATATATATATAAGATTTATCTGAAACACATGAATTTAAAACCAATTAATAAATTTTTCAATTGTATTTTCAAAAATAATGAATCAGAGTATTGACAATTACAAAAAGTAAATTTAATGCGTAAAACAAAAGAAACTCTTAAAATCAAAACTCTTGGCATTTGGGCGCTTGTGAAAAACTCTCCCAACAAGTCTAACACTAGTACAAAAGTATCTCGGAGCCTCAAACTTCATGATATTGTGTTTCCTCTCATTTCTCCTACTAGGTTGGCCGCGACATTATTTGCTCAAGTAACATTATATTTGACGTCCTGCCAAATGTAAGAATCATATCTAAATAACAAACACAGAACAAATAAACATGCATATATAGTTGTTATAGCAAAAATATAAATAAATCATATATTTCATTTAACCGTTAAAATCACAAAGCACCAAAAATATAAATCAACCAAAATACACAAATCCTATTTGTTTGACTATATGTCAATGCATGATTCCGGAATATCACCATCCTGTAGAGCAAAGAGTCTCACTATTGGATAATGTCCCACCGTTGGATAAATGCTCTTCAGAGTTTCATGTTCAGTACCCCACCATTGAGTATTTTTATGAATCACGTTGCCTTTTCAAAGAACTGTCGTCATGTACTCGCGACTAGGTTCATGTCACCAATGCATGCATGAATGTCATCACCTTAGTTAGTAACAAAATATATCATTCAACCAGAGCATCCAAAAGCATTCAACTTTGTCCTAAACCAACCTTGTTTAGACATAAAGTCATCACCTTGAATAACCACCTGTTACCAATCAAAATACACAAATTACTTAATCTCATAATATCACTCATAAAAATGTAATTCAAATAATACACATATTTGAATATAACACACAAACTAAATCAATACATAACATCACAATGCATTTATATCACATATAACTCAGCAAAGCAAATGGAGTGATGCCCTTACCATTATGAGAGTTGTTATTAAGGTTCCTACGCAACGGTCTTTGCTCAAAAAACGTTACACCTTCACAAATTAATTTACTACTCACTTAGTATCAAAACTTATTTATCCCTAATTTCTATTCAAGGTTTGGTGTTGGCTTAAGTTTTTAAGACACACCATTTCTTTATATTTTTAAAGGATATCAATTCTCTCAATTTAGCAAGCACACAACCAAGTAACAATAAAAAGAGATTTTGAGTCTATTTTTGGCACAAGTGCCTCATTGAAAATCCAAAAAAATAAAGGAAAAATGTCATTTTTCAAATATTTCTTTTGGACCAAAATTCTAATATAACAAGCATCAAGGATACCTAAGACTTCCATAGTACACTTCCAAAAATTTAACAATAAAATTTAACGACACTTCAACACAAAATTCATTTTAATTATGACAAAACAAATTAACAACTCTATTATAAAATTATTTTAATTTTATAAATTAACACAACATTCACACAATTATCTCATAAAAATAATAACTTTAACCTTATAAAAGAAATAACTATAACAACAACTTTCAACACATTTGTTATTTCTGGAAAAGTTATTATTTTTAACATCAATAATATTTCTAAAAATTTCTTCAACACTCAAACTATCACCACATAAAATTTTAACCAAATAAAAAATTAAGTATGTAGTCAAAAACGATTTCTATTGATTAAAACCCGATCTAGCCTTTATAACGACTTCTACCGGATAAAAAAAATAATTTTTGACACAGATAAACGTCTTCTCTAATCAAAATAGGTTATCGTAAGAAAATCAAGATCACTTCTAAGAAAATAAATTGCATATCACAATTTTACTTTTAAAACTAAAAATGATTTTCTTAAATAATAATAATAATAATAATAATAATAATAATAATAATAATAATAATAATAATAATAATATCAAGCACCATTTTCCAAATTATCAATCATCATAAAGCCATTTACTTGAATTAGTTTTTTTGGTCAGTAACAACAATAACAATTTTACCATAAGATCAATATTTTTTTCAAGAAGATCAAGACGGGATTTTGTTCATCTAACAATGTAAATTGTTATACAAAGTTAATATGATCATAATTAAAGAGTTCTTACTTGAGGGGATGGATCACTAACTCATTTAGAGTTTTCTTGACTTTCTTCCTTTTTCTCTCCTAAGCCCTTTCTTTTTCTTTCTTGCAAAGGTTGTATATGATATTTAGATTGTGAATGAGAGGTGTCAATTTTTTTCTTCTTTCTATCACCAGAGTTGGGGAACGTGTTGTTTTCAACCTAGACCTATTTTGACCCTAAATATTCACTCTCCAAATTAATGTAATTTCCCCATTCATGCTTCTTTCTTTTCTATCATTATTGCTATTATTATAAGTATTTTTTTCAAATACTTAGCAAAAATATTTAGTCAAATTAAATAAATCATGTCATACATATATATACTTTTCAAAAATAATAATTGAATAAAAATAAAATAATAACAACCACATTATAAATTATTGAGAAAATAAAAAAAAAATTATATATTTCACACACTACTAATAATAGTGAAAAATGAGGGTGTTACATTCTTTCCACCTAAAATAATTTTGTTCTCGAAATTGTAACTAATAGAGAAAAATGTGGGTCTTACAACATCTCTACATTGACATGATTATCCTTTGTCACATATGACAAGGAGATTTTGAACCGAACTAATATCAAAACCAAAGCATAGTGGCACAAGAGCATGATAAAAAGAGATGAGTATAACTCTCCATTTCACATTTACAAAGCTCACATCATGAAACAATTTAGCAACCTCGAGAGATTAAATTATCATCTTATTATGTAACAATCTCCAAAATCTAAGCGACTTGAAAGGAGGAACGCTATTATGTCAAATAGCTTTGGCATAAGGGATTTGGTTCCCTAAAGGTTTGACATTCAAAATTAGGAATAATAGTCTTGGCTAGCAAGACAGCCAACTGAGGTTAAGTATGTAAGAGGACATAAGGTACTTTCCAATTGCTATCACGAATTTAATGATTTACCTGTTGGGAAATCAAGAGATAGACTTTTAAAACTGTTTTAAAAATCAGTCTCAAGAGCAAAAAAATTCCATAGTCAAGGATCACATATGCACAAAAAATTCACAAGAAGGGTTCATGTGTTTACTTCTTGAAGCGCAGTGGCAAATCTTGCACAAAATATTAGGGGAAGCGACAAATATTAACTAAAATATTATAAATGAAATTCATAAATCTCATATATATAATTTTATCAAAGATTCAACATAACATCAGCACACAATAAAAATATAATATGTGAAAAGAGACATTAACATCAAATTAAAGTTATGCCATTCGTTCTCCTAAAGCCTTGAAATCATCGATAATTGAATCAGAACTAAAGGTTTTAGCTATTTCTTTTTCAATATAAAGCATCATATTGTAAGCAAGAAATTCATCCTCCATCTTATTACGCAATCTCGTCTTGATAATTTTCATTGCTGAAAATTATCTTTTTGTAGTAGCTATAGAAACCGAAAGAGTTAAGACATATTGGCTGATCAATCAAATAATATGTCTCCATCTTCCCTATTTTTTTAGAGCTCCACATAATTCAGACATAGTCGACAAATTATTCAAATCTGGATGACTAACAACGTTAAGAATAAAGTGTTTCAATTGAAATCTCAAATTAATTTTCTCTTGATAATTAAAATCCAGAGGATAAAATTTATTTACTAGAGCACATATATTATCCATATCAAATGCTTTATAAATATCTTTAGGAACCAAACTGCTGCTTAGACTCAAAAGCTCCACTGTTTGTGCACAAAATCTTTGATTCAAATCCTGCAATTGTTAACCAATTGTAACACCAAAGAGATTCACTATATATTGTTGACCCATTGTGATGTGATCATGTTGATGACAAGCGCGTCCTTCTCGTTCTATATAAATAGCATTACAATCGGGGGAATCAATATCTTGTTGCTCATAAAATAATATCATATTTTTCAATAAATCGTCCCAACCATCATCTCTCAACTTTTGAATCAATATTTTTGTATTGTTGATTAATTGCATTACATTAAATATATCTTGAGATTTATGTTGTAAAGCTTGACAAAGATGATCTTAATTCTCATAATCTCTTTTATCATGTGCAAAATCAATATGGACATGTTCTCAATCAAGGCTTTTACCGCTTCTAGGGTTTGATCGACAAGTTCTCCCCCACTAGCAGCATCCAAGATGCTTCTATCCATAGGTAGCAAGCCTTCATAAAAATAATGGATGAGCAATTGTTACGAAATTTGGTGATGAGGGCAGCTAGCTACTAATTTCTTGAATCTTTCCCAATACTCATGTAATGATTCTTTGTCAATCTACCTAATGCCACATATTTGTTTTGTAACTGAAGGAGCTCTTGAGGCAGGGAATAGTTTTTCTAGGAACAACTTCTTCATGTCATTCCAACTTGTAACATCCTGTCTAAAGATAGTACAACCTGTCCTTGACAACATCTTGAAGTGAGAATGGGAAGGCTATAGTTTTATGTGACTCCTTGATGCTTCATGGTAGAACACACAACATGGAACTCCTTCAAGTGTTTGTGGGGATCCTCACCTACAAGACCATTAAAGTTTGGAAGCAAGTGCATTAAACCAGATTTAAGTTTAAATGGTACAATAACTTCAAGAGATTTGATACACAATGTGTTATAAGTAACATCAGGTGCAACAAGTTTTCTTAAGATTCTATTATCCATATCATCCGTATTGTGATTAGTGAACTCACACGCAAAATCACTTTCATTATCTGACTCATTCGCACTAACAACTCTTTTAAGTCAACGAAGTAGATGAGAAATCCTATCTATTTTAGGGTCAAGGGAAAGGAGATTCATAGAACTAGCCTTAGTCATGTGTAACACCCCGATTTTCAAAGCGAGGGTGTATTTTTTTTTCTTCAAAAGTAATTAAAAACAAACAAGAATTAAATCATGAAATGTCTTTGGATAAATAATTGAGTCATTATAATTTACAAGCAGCGGAAAAGTTTCTCCAAATATAAATCCAAAGCATTTACACAACAACAAATGGTACATGGAACCCATTCAAATAAGATGTCAAACTGACAATATTAGAATAAGTACAGTTTTCCAAATCAAAATACTCCAACCCAAAAAGTAGGACGTCTAGTCCCTATACATCAACCTAATCTGATCATCCTACCAAAAACTATACACCCTGAGTGATCTCCACGCGCCCCGTGAGATCCTCCTAACGTAGCTGCAGTCAAGCGTTCCCATCTCCATTCCCGTCCGTAGGGTACGAACCGGTAGGATCGTCCTGACTCTCATCTGAGGGCAAAGCCCAGATTTCCACAAGAATTGTAAAGGGTCACCAACCGAAATTAACAGATAACACATAACATTTAAGTTTTAAATGCACAAAATAACATTTCAACTAAGCATGCACCTTAAAAGGATTTTCCATATGCTAAAAGTTCATATAATGCTTGCCAATTAAAAAT
>NC_021166.2:33725634-33733319 GCF_000331145.2 Cicer arietinum | reverse complement strand
AGACATTAAGAGATTCCCTATTCTTAACGCCCAGTTAACTTAAACGATTTTCAAAAACAAATATTAAGTAACTGAGACATTAAGAGATTCCCCATTCTTAACGCCTAGTTAACTTAAACGATTTTCAAAAACAAATATTAAGTAACTGAGACATTAAGAGATTCCCCATTCTTAACGCCTAGTTAACTTAAACGATTTTCAAAAACAAATATTAAGTAACTGAGACATTAAGAGATTCCCCATTCTTAACGCCTAGTTAACTTAAACGATTTTCAAAAACAAATATTAAGTAACCGAGACATTAAGAGATTCCCCATTCTTAACGCCCAGTTAACTTAAACGATTTTCAAAAACAAATATTAAGTAACCGAGACATTAAGAGATTCCCCATTCTTAACGCTTAGTTAACTTAAACGATTTTTCAAAACAACATTAAGTAACCCAGACATTAAGAGATTCCCCATTCTTAATATCCAGTTAACTTAAACGATTTTCACAAACACACATTAAGTAAACCGAGATATTAAAAGATTCCCCATTTTTAATACTCGTTTAACTCTAATGGTTTTCAAATTTCACAACAAAACCAACTCAAAACATTTTATCAAATTCAATTCACAATCCACACCAAAACACATCAAATTTCATCGGTATTAACTTAGAACACGTCAAATACGACGAACACAAATCAACACAACATAACACTCAAACACATCAAATTTCATTTACCCATAATCATACACAAATGAGTTAAGTTCATTTTCTACGAAACACCCATCAATATCGTCAAGACCTAACTCTAAGACTTTACCCACAGAACCTTAGATTCATTTTCCCTAAATCAATACATTCAACCCTAACAGATTCCTTTCCACACAACTACAGATAAGTCCCTAAATGCAAACTAAAAGTTTGGAAGGAGCCCTTACCTTAACGTTAGCTTTAACGTGCGTTTCCGGTTCCGCGAGTAAATCCGATAAAATCTCCGTTCGCAACGTCGCTTCCAAATTTAGTTCACTAGCACCGTAGCGTGGTAGTGAGCAACTTTCCCTTCTATCTCTTCGCGGAATGAAGCTTAGATCTAGATGAAACGGAGGGGTTTGTGTTTGGCGGTTTTGAAATCCCTAACACCGTTTTTCTTCGTTTTCGAATCGACGAGGGAGAGTGAAGTTAAGAAATCCTTATCCTATCACTCACCAAGCTTTGGGTTTCAAATCTTGAAGAAAAGAAACGAAAAAGAAAGCAAAACCAAGAAGGGGAAAATGGTTAGCCGCGGGGAGGAAGAAGATGGAATGTTTTTCCTTTCCTTTTCCTTCCTTCTATTTTCTTTTCTTACTTATTTTCTTTCCTTTCTTCTTTTTCCTTCCTTTTTCCTTTCCCTCCAAACATATATACCTTATATATATTAATTAAAATTAACAAATATCGCAAAATATCTAAATATTTATTAAAATTACCATTTCACCCATAAGGCCTTAAATTCTCCGTAAAGGATTCACCGCACTTAATTTAATTTATTTATCGACGAGTAATTTTAATCGGCCTCAAAATAACTTTTTGATCATATAAACTCCAAAATATTATTAACTTTGGCTAAAAAGCCTCCGAGCCAAAATCCAAAATACACAAAAATACATAAAATACACTTTAAAATTATGGGTCTTACATCATGCATCATGAAAATATAACAATGCAATGCAACACACAATTATGAAAATTCCAACAATTCTGAAAATTTCAAAAATGTCGTTATCGCTAAAATTGAAGTGGAAAATGAAAAACCATATCAAATAAAATCCAAAAAAAATTAAAATACCACCAAAAATTTCTAAAAATCAAATAAAGATAAACCAATTTTTTTTTTTTTGGAATTTTTTAGAATATGAAAAATTCTAAAAATTAAAAAAGTTGTCTAAACGAAGGAATTTGAGATTTTGAGGGTCAATCCGAGACAGTCGCATGAAAATCGGTTTTTTGACTAGCAACAAACCTACACAACCTGTAGAACAACAAACATAAAAAAAATTGTTAGGATATTTAGTACTCTAAAATTGGCTAATATTGTTATTAGAGAGTCTCTGACAACAGCGCCAATTTGATATATTGTCGCGCACGGGTCAAATACAAATAATAAAACATAATATAGGGGTAATGGCTTGAGTCTTTTGGCAATGGCTTCTGATTATATTAACCAAATTGAGAATCAACGAAATTAAAAGAAAAAAGAGGGTTTCGAATTTAGGTTCGGGCAGATTGAGAAAATGGTTAATCCACTAATTCGAGAGGTTCAGACCTGTCACATATTCTATTAATGGATTTAATTTCTAAATCGTGACTCTTTTCCTATTTGACTATAAAATTGATCAAACAAGCATAATCAACTCTATGTGAATTATGTTTCTTTGTCTGGATTAAGCATCACAGTAATTGATATATTACAGTTAATGATCAAGCGTCGAAAAGCTATAATTTATTTAATGTAAAAACCGAATTATGTCAATCTAATTTTATCAATCCTATGAAGATTCGAATTAAGCAATCAAAATAACAACATGATCGAATAAAGAGAAATAGAATCATAACGTGAAATTAACATTATAAACTAAACCTCAAGGTCTTGATGAAACTATGAAATAGTGGATTAATCTGAGAGAACTAGCCTTCCATCAAAATAAAGTTGTTTTTATCTTTCTCAATACGAAATACAACATAAATTTGAATAATACGAATGTCATCTCCTATTGATTTTCTAAGAAGTGTATTATATACTTGTCCTTTTTCAAAGTTATTTTTAAGCAATAAGTTACTAAATCTATCATACCATGCCCTTGATACTTGTTTTAGACCATACAAAGATTTCCTAAGTTTAAAAACATGATTTGGAAATTCAGAACTTTCAAAACCTATGGGGTTTTTAACATAGACTTCTTCATTTATACAACCATTTAGAAAAGCCCTTTAACATCCATTTGAAATAATGTAATGTTATTATGTACAACAAATGAAATTATGATACAAATAGCTTATAACCTTGCTATTGGAGCAAATGTCTTAGTGTAATCAATGACCTTGTTGACTGGAGTCTTGTGCGACAAGTCTTGCCTTGTTTCTGACCACTTCACCTTTTTCATCTAGCTTGTTTCGGAAAACCCACTTGGTTCAAATAATGTTCTTATTTCTTATTTGGTCTAGGTACTAGATCCCAAACATCATTATGTCTTAAAACTCATTTAACTCTTCTTGCTTTGCAAGAATACATCCATCATATGTCAATGCTTCATCGATAGAGGTAGATCAATTGATGAGAGTAAGCCAAAAAAAGTGGATATCTTTTAGTGATGATTTGGTCCTCAAAGGATCACTTGTACTTCCAGTGATTAGAGTTTCAAGATGAGATGACTTGTACTTCCATCCAGATCTTTCTTTTGACTTATCTTGATTGTTTCTGACTTGATTAGATTCATCCTTTGAAGATTTATCATATTCTTCTGATATGATTGTATCCTATGATTTTTCAAGTTCTTTTAGTTTGTCTACATCTACATCATCTGGTTCTGATAAACCTGCACTATCATCATCTTACTTTGACTTTTCAAGGTCAAGCTGTTTGTCATCAAATTTAACATGTATAGATTTTTCCACAATATGAGTTTCCCTATTAAACACTCTAAAAGCCTTAGATCTTTAAGAGTATTCAATGAAGGTACACTTTTCAGATCTAGAATCAAATTTACCAATGTTATCTTT
The DNA here is from genome assembly GCF_000331145.2 of Cicer arietinum. Classification (NCBI taxonomy): domain Eukaryota; kingdom Viridiplantae; phylum Streptophyta; class Magnoliopsida; order Fabales; family Fabaceae; genus Cicer; species Cicer arietinum. The sequence continues at coordinate 33,729,572 of NC_021166.2, read as the reverse complement.
AATGTTCAACATATAACAAGTACAACCAAATTGTTTAAAATAAGAGATGTTAGGTTTTTTTACCTTTACACAACTCATATGGTGTTTTATTTAATATAGATTTAATTAAATCTCTATTTTGAATACAACATGCATTATTAATTGTTTCAGCCCAAAAGTGTTATGCAACATTCATATCCTTTAACATGGTTCTGACAATTTCTTGGAGTGATATATTCTTTCTTTCTACAACTTCATTTTTTTGAGGGGCTTCTAAGAGAGGAGAATTTGTGAGAGATTCCATTCTCATCACAAAAAAATTCAAATAACCTATTTTCAAATTATCCTCCATGATCACTTCTAACTGCGACAACCTTAAGACCTTTTCCATTCATTATTTGTTTGCAAAATGATAAACACTTTGTGAGATTCATCCTTACTTCTTAAGAATTCTACCCATGTCCACCTAGTGTAATCATCTACTATAACAAAGTCATATTTCTTTCCACTTAGAGAAGTTGTTTCCACTGACCCAAAGAGATCTATATGTAAGATTTCAAGCGGGCTTTGAGGTAGAGATTGAATTCTTAGGAGTAAAGGAGTTCTTTGTTTTTTTTTCTTTCCCTTTTTGACAAGTTTTACACATAATTTCAGTTTTACAACTAAGCTTAGGTAGACCTCTAATTAGTTGAAGTTTATTCAATTTTGAAATTAATATAAGGTTTGTATGACCTAATCTTTTGTGCCAAATTAGTTTATCTTGATTTACTAACATAAGAAACTTTACCTCTTGTTTCTCTAGAATAAACAAATTTATCTTATAAAGAGTACATATCCATCTTTTTGACTAATTGCCTTGCATGTTTTTTGGTTGAAGTTAATATCATACTTATTATCACTTAACTGACTAATACTTAATAAATTATGCTTAAGACCTTTGACAAACAAGACATTTTTAATAGAAGGGGAAGTACCATTACCAATTGTACCTTGACCAATGATCTAGCTTTTTTCTTTCTTCCAAAAGTCATTGTGTCTCATTTGCTCAGTGTTATTTCTTGGAACATAGACTTTTCTCCCGTCATATGTTGCGAGTATCCATTGTCCAGGTATCATTATTGGTGTTTTAACTTGATTGTTGAGGATATATGCAATTTAGACAATTTTGTTCTTAGGTACCCAAATTTAGTTGGGTCCTGGTTTGTTAGTCTTGAAAGGTATCTTGTCTTTCCTTGTGTTTAACATGAGACAAGATAATTTTGAGTGACCTTTCTTAGAACAAATAGTACAAAAGATATCAGAAGGAATATGTTTAGATTCAATTACAGTTTCTTCAAATCCTAAATTTGTTTTACCATTTCTACTAACTCCATAAATCATAGGTGTATATTTGCTTCTTTCCATACCATTAGCAAGAAAATCTTGAAATACTTTTTCATGCTTATCAGAGTTACATGTGGTATTTTCAATTGATGTTGAACTATGATTATTTTTCACAGTTAGATTTTCAGCCTTAAGTTCAACAATATCAGTTTTTAGAGTTGCATTTTATGTTTTAAGTTAAAAAATATTAGTTTCAGAGTTGTATTTACTGTTTTAAATTCAACACTTTGATTCTTTAACACATTAACTTACATGGTTGATCTTTTCTAGTAAGTTGTGTCAATGGAGCTACAATCTTCGCAAAACCTTCAATAAACCTCTTGTAGTATCATGTCAGTCCTACAAAACTTCGTATATCAGTGACAGTCTGAGACTGTTTCCAAGCAAGAACTGTCTCAATCTTTGCCGGATCCACATCGATTCCTTCCTTGGTTATCACCTGTCCTAAGAAATTCACTTGTTCTAGCCAAAACTCACACTTCAACAGATTGATATACAATTGCTTCTCGCGTAAAATTTCAAGAACTTGGTGCAAATATTCTACATGTTCTTCCTCAGTCTTTTGATAAATCAAAATATCATCAATGAACACCACAATAAATTTATCTAGAAATGGACTAAAATTTTTGTTCATATAATCCATAAAAATTGCTGGTGCATTGGTAGCTCCAAATGGCATAACAAGATATTCATAATGTCCATAACGAGTTCTGAAAGCAGTTTTCTGAATATCTCATTTTCTTGCTCGGATCTGATGATAACCCGACTTCAAGTCAATCTTCGAAAATACCGCGTCTCCTCTCAATTGATCCATCAAATCATCGATACGTGGTAAATGATAACGATTCTTAATAGTTGCCTTATTAAGTTGCCGATAATCCACAATAAGTGTGAGCTTTTGTCCTTCTTCTTAACTAGCAACACCAGAGCTCTCCATGGTGATACACTTGGCCTAATAAATTTCTTCTCCAACAAATCTTCAATTTGGCCTTTGAGCTCATTTAATTCCAATGGTGACATTCGATACGGCACAATTGAAATTGGTCCAGTTCCTGGATGCAAATCAATGAAAAATTCTACTTCTCTTACTGGTGGTAATCCTGGAATTTCTGTTAGAAATACGTCTGGGTACCTTCTCTTAGTGACACTCCGAGTTTGTTAGCAAATAGATACTTAACAACTACTGGTTTGGGGAAAAGAACCAGTTTGCGAGAATGACCTCGAGTGGTTGTAGAGGTAAACAAATCAAATTAATCAAGAAATCCCTATTCTAGATAGTTACTTGACAATGTAAACATGCATAATTTATTGTAAAATTTGATCAAGCGTCGCAGAATTATAATTCAATTAAATTAGAAACCGAAATCAAATTTTGTCAAATAAATTTAATTGATCCTATTGAAATTCAATTTAAGCAATCAAAATATCAATATAATCAAATAAACAAGAATATAATCATGAATCGAAATTGACAGGGTAACCTGAATCTCAAGGTGTTGATGAAACTCTAAACTCGTGGATTAATCTTATAAAATTAGCCTTCCATGAAATTAAAATAAAAACTGTTTATTTCTTGTAGCAATCTTAATCCTAATATTTCCTCTGTAGAAAAGAAACAAAACTACCAATATATAGTATTCGATATTGGGCTTTAGGGTTTAAAAAACAAGTGACCCACTATTTAAAATTCACTACGCCAAAAACTGCATTTTACAGCGCCCATTTTACAGCGCTTGCTAAACACAAGCACTGTTGTAATTATATTTTACAGCGCCCATGATCTGTTATGTTTTGAAATTTTCAAAAATTGTCAAAAACTCATACCACATGATCTGTTCTGTTTTGAAATTGTTAGTTGATATTGGTTTCTTTTTGAAACTTGTTGATATGTTTTGAAAGCTTATCATTTTTGTTACTGCATTTATATAGGTGGTATAATATGGATAGGAAATGGATTTCAGCCAATTGATTGTCAAAAGAGTATGAAATTGGAGTGAAGGAGTTTGTTGAGTTTGCAGTGAAGAATGCAAAAGATCCAAATAGAGTAGTTTGTCCTTGTTAAAAATGTTGTTTTGGAAAACGTGTTAGAGAAGATGAATTAGAAGGACATCTAGTATGTAATGTAATTGATCAAAGCTACACTTGTTGGATAAGACATGGTGAGAAAAAAAAAGGAAACATTAATTTTGAGAATAGTTCGACATATGCTTCAACTAACTTCCATACAGATACATATGAGCCGGACCGAGTTGATGAGATTGCAAAAGCAGTTGAAGAAGATCTTCGAGATTGTCCTAAAATGTTTGAAAGTTTGTTGAGTGATGCAGAGAAAGAATTATATAATGGTTGTACTCAAGACTGTCAGCGATATTAAAGTTGTACAACTTAAAAGCGAGTAATGGATGGTCTGATAAAAGCTTTACAGAATTATTAACACTCATAAAAGATATGTTGCCAGATGATAATGAACTTCCCAGTCGAACCTACGAGGCTAAACGGATTTTGTCCGAAACGAATTCATGCGTGTCCTAACGATTGCATTTTATTTCGAAACGAATATGAACTACTTAAGGCGT
>NC_021166.2:33721200-33725134 GCF_000331145.2 Cicer arietinum | reverse complement strand
TGAAATACGTAACCCTCATTACGTATTTCTTCACAATACCGTATTTCTGTGAACCATATTTCTTTGAACTTTCTGCGTTCCCTCTTTTCTTTACATTTCATCTTTCTTCGAACCATTATTCAGGTATTGATGTTATTAATTTTTTGTAATCATTAAAATGCATGTTGAGCTTTTTTAAGATATACTGGTACATGTTGAGTTTGTTTATAATAATGCATGATGCATGTTGAGCTTGTTGATGTTATACTAAACTGCATGTTGAACTTGTTGTAGTTCAATAGAAGTTCAAAATGAAGAAGTTGGCACCTCTAAGACTTATGAAAAAGAAGTCAAACGTGGTGCAACTATCATGCAAAAGGTGATTAAAGCAAGGAGTAGTGATATTAAATTTGAGGTATACTATACTTTGTTTGTTGTGTGATTTTTATATTTTTTTAGGGTTTAGGGCATGTACTTACTATATGAGTTTATTAGGTTGACCCCAACAGCTCCATGTTTGTAAGCTATATTGGGGTTGTTGTTCGTCAAAATGTCCCAATTACAATAGACAACTGGAGAGATAAGGCGTTGAAGGTTGCCAAAGATATAGACAACTGGAGAGATAAGGCGTTGAAGGATGCCAAAGATATCATCTGGAATGACATTCAAGTAAATATTTTGATCTACTCTTTTGTCATTTATAATTTTTTTTTTCTGTAAAATACATTACTTATAATTGTTTTCATTGCAGACAACTTTTGTTCTTGATGAGGAACGAAAGTCGTATGTTTTGAGAGTTGCTGGGAAGATCCATCGTGGATTTAGATCCCATCTCTCAAATTTCTATCTAAAAGATAGAGAAGGAAACACAAGTGCTGAACCTCCAAAAATTTATCAACATTATATATCAAATTTGTCGTAAGTTATTAATTTATTAGCATTTGTGTTTTATTATTCATATTCGTAGCGTATTTTAAATTTTTACACAATTGCTATTTTTTTTTTATATAGAATATTAGTAAGGCAAATCGCGAACGGGCAAGCAATCCAAAACACCCATACAAGAAATCACGTATGGGATATGCACGCCTTGAACAACAACTTGTAAGTAATTAAACATCACTTTTATATAATGAAGTAATTTGTATTATAAACTATAGTGTGTAACTAATTTGTATTATTTTGTTTATGATTTTAACGAATAGAGAAAAGACACCCAAGCCGATCAACCCTTGGGTCGTCATATATTGTGGAAGGAAGCGCGTGTTAATAAAGAAGGAGTGGTTGATAATGAAAATGTCAAAAAAGTTGTAGAACTTTGTGTAAGTATATTATCACTTTAATATTTTTTAATATTGTATTTTAAAAATGCTATTGAACTTATCTTTTTAATGTTACATGTATTTTAGGAAACTATTGAACAAAGTTCTGAAACTCAAGAGGGCAACAAGGATACGTGCAGGGACATTCTTGGGAAAGTGTTTAATGTCCCTGAGTATTCCGGTCGAGTGAGGGGGAAAGGATTTGGCGTAACTCCCAAAAGCTTTTTTCCTCAAGAGAAGCGCCAAAAACCTTCCAACGAGGAAGTATTAGAGAAGCTCAGAATCCTATCGGAGCAAGTGGCACTCTTGGTGAATACGAATAAAGACAAGCAACTTCCGGTTCAGCTCCAACCTGAAATACAAATGGAGAGTGAAACCGGGAGTTGCAACGTCGGTTTGAAGAGTATTCCCGAGGTAATTAATTACTTACTACTTACTTGCTTATGTAATTACTTATGTATTAAACAAACTTATATATTAACTGTACTTATGTTTTAACTATTGATGTAGGGTGTCACTACATGTGTCCTATACTTGTCCTCGCCGACTCAACGGAAGGTGGGAAAAGGAATATTGCACAATACTTCGGGAGAAGTATTGCACAATATTCCGATCCCCGCGGGCCATGTCAAAGTATCGCCTACGGTTGCTTTCGAACCAACTGCACCGTTGCCCATACCGGACAACGATGGAGATATGAAGTTCTTAAGCGACGCTATTGGCAGTTACGTGGCATGGCCCACAAACCTTGTTGCCCTCCAAAAAAAGATTCCCAAGGACAAATCAGTTACATCTCCCGAAAAGGTTTGTCACATTTATTGCCTAAGGTTTTTCATTTTTTCAGATTCAATAAACTAACATTTTACCTCATTTTTGTAGGTCCAAATAAATAAACCACCCCTACAGCCAAAAAAAGGCAGCAAACCTCAAAAATTGGAGGTTAATAGGGCTGCCAAACTACAAAGGCTGGAGGGTAATAAAGCTGCCAAACTTGCAGCAACAAAAAATCTGGATCGGGGAAAATCGGTCGCTGCTGCTGCTGCTCCTAATAAAAGTCAGCCACGCCTTGGTAAATACGGGGCGTGTCTTGACATCCAAATAAAAAGGAACATGGGCAGCAGCAACGATTCGCCCATCGTACAAATGAATAAAGACATCTTTGGAGATGAGTATATTGAATACCTCGAAAAGGAGCAAATGTACGATCTTCTCGAACATAAGGAGCTGAGTGTTACTGTAATCAGCTTGTACATAAGGTAAAAAATACTTTTAATTGCATTTATTTGTAATTAATTAAATGTATTGGTAATTAATCTAGTTTAAAATTTTCATTGAAGGTTTTTGTACGAGAAGGTCGTGTGCACGAGGAAACTGTCAAATAAATACTCATTCTTGTCTCCGCATAAGATGTCGATGTTCAAACTCGATCCAGACAATGTAAAACACTACATTGTAGATATGTTTTTAAGAAATAAAGAAAGTGATAAATTGTTCTTGGCACCATATAATTCAGGGTACGTAATTTTATCTTTTTTAATTGATGAGAATTTAATTTATTAGTTGTCTATAAACAAAATTGCTTAACCAATTTTTTGTTGTTGTAGGGCACATTGGGTGCTATTTGCAATCAATGCGGTCTCTGAAGTGATATACTATTTGGATCCCGTGCACGGCGATTACACCAATCACCCCGGAATAAAGAATATGCTCGACACGTAAGTAATATTCATTTATTTCTTACATATATATATTTATATATATATATAAATATTCATGCTCTAATAATCACATTTATTCATTCGATAGTGCCTTAAAAGTTTATCGAGCTCAAAGAGGTGCTAAAGTGTCGAAGCAGAAGTCTAATAACATTACATGGATCTCAATAAAGTGCCCTCGTCAAACAAATAACATCGACTGTGGGTACTACATATTGAGATTCATGAAGGAGATTGTTGAGAAGAATAAAACTATTATCCCAGAAACGGTACGGTATTTGCATTATATGATTTTCATATATAAATTATCTATATATTTGATACTAACTTAATATAATATGTTCAATTTTTATATTGCAGTACTTTGCCAATTCCAGTCCATCATATTCTGAGGAAGATCTGATGGAATTAAAGGAAGAATGGTGTCAGTACGTGCTTGACATGAAAATTATTTGATTTTCTGGGAAATAGCTTGCTGCTGGGCAAGGGATCTGAATATTATATGGTAGCTAGTGCATATAATGTATATTCTGTTAGTTATTATATGTAAATGATCATAGGACACAATATATGAACATGCATATGGATCTGAATGTAGTTTAGGTTGTAAATTAGGTTATATATATATACGTATCTGAATGTAGGTAATTAGGTTGTAAATTAGGTTGTATATATGTATCTGAATGTAGTTACTTAGGTTGTAAATTACAGAGTTACATATATGTTAATAAAGTTACAGAGTTCTGATTTCTGTTCTACTGATTGTGTGAACTGATTGTCTATAATATGTTCTGTTCTACTGATTGTGAAGTGATTTTGGATCAAAAATAATTTTGGGTACAAAGATAAAAGACAGCGCTTTTTAAAAAAAGTGCCATAAAAAGCTAAAAAGCACCTTTCATTTCAAATAATTAATTT
>NC_021166.2:33690861-33721032 GCF_000331145.2 Cicer arietinum | reverse complement strand
TATGGGTGTGCATTTTACAGCGCTTTCTCAACAAAGCGCTGTAAAATGCCCACCCATAATTTTCATATTATGGGTGGGCATTTTACAGCGCTTTCTTGAGAAAGCGCTGTAAAATGCAGACCCATAATATGAAAATTATGGGTGGGCATTTTACAGCGCTTGTGTTAAAAAGCGCTCTAAAAGCAGACCCATAACTCATATAATGGGGTGCATATGACAACGCTTTTTTGAAGAAGCGCTGTAAAATATGCATAACAAGCGCGCGTTATATTTACATGTTTTATAAGGCTTTCTTAAAAGCGCTGTTGTATCATTTACAGCGCTCGATTCCACAACGCTTATTTTTTTTGAAAAAGCGCTATAAATGGCTTAAAAAAAGCGCTGTAAAATGCGTTTTTTCGCGTAGTGATTATTACAAAAGTCCAGATTATGAAATCAATAATTTAGACCCAGTAAAGTTCAGCATTGGACTTTTAATCATAAACAAAAGTTGTAGCTCTGATGTTTAGCTTTCTTACGCCTCAGAGCTCTAGTTATGACCTATAGAGCGAATAAGAGTCAAAATACAAATAATAGAATTATAATTCAAATTCGACTCACAGTTTAGAAACAAGCTAAAAATATTATTCTAAGCTATAAAGAGCTTTTAAAATACCAAACTAAAAAGTTAGAAACATGTGCTCAAATGTTATGATCAGTTTAGGTTTTTCTCCATCTTATACCAAATTGACTTCCTCGAGCCGATTGTGGGCTTCTAGCTTTTCAACTTCATCACGCCTCGACATTTGAACCCCAAAGATGAATCATCAAGTATACAATTAATTATAACAAAAAAATAAAATATTATAAAAATTATTTTAAAAAGATCTTAAACAAACGGACCCTATGTTATATTATTTGATATTTTTGCATTTTTTTCTTTCCATGTTCCTTTATTTTCATTCTTAGGAATATGTCCATTGGTGTTTCTTATGCAACTCTATTTTTTCTCAATTTTTCTCTTATAAATGTTACCTTATCTAAAAAGAAAGATGTTATGAATTCCTAAATGTCATTTTGTCCTAAATGTCATTTTATCGATATATTTTCTTTTAGAGTTACTCTTTTGTGCATTGATTGATACCATAGCATCCACAATGTTGGATTTGTTTATTAGATCAAGACGAGCACATTCCAGTGAGACGATGAACAATGTTTTTTTTATTGTTTCATTTATTCATTTCTTACTCATAATTTAATGGTTCTCTAATCTCTCATTGGAGTGGTAATTTTGAGATAATTATAACTAAGTTGATTTGTTTTACTATATAAAAATTACCATTAAGATATTGATTTTATCTACCACTTTTGATTAAATTCCTTTTTAATTTGTCAATAACTTTATTATGTTTGTTACAATTTAATTGAAGAATCTCAAAATGATTTGATATTGTGGAGAATGACAATGTGAGTTTCCAACTGCAAGATTACCTTTCTTTCATTGATTATTGAATCAAAATACTCGTTCATTATATTTCATTAATTCAAACATTATAACTACATTATTTTTAAGTATTTAAAAACAGATTTTTTTTATAGAAAAAAACTCAATTATATTAAAAAATACCTATTTCATAAAAGTCTAAAATTATTGTAAAAAAAAATTAATTTAAAAAAATTATAAATAGTGTGCGCAAACAATAAAAATTTATTTAAAAAATAATACCAGTAAAAATAGTTTTTAAATAAAATTAGAAAAAAAAATCATATACATTTTCTTTAATCTGTATATAATATTTTATAATGGTATATAATAATAATAATAATAATAATAATAATAATAATAATAATAAAATATAATTCATTTTTCTATTTTAAAATTAAATGAAATTTGATAATTAATACTATATTCAATCTATTTTATACAAACAATTGAATTATAATTTACTATAAGTTTTTTCTTTTTAGCCTGTAAATGACTATAACTTTATTTACAATGTTATTACATGTATTTCCATTGATTACGTAATCAAAATCTTCATTGGTTACAAATCATTGCATTCATTTTCTTTGTAAAACCTACTCACAAAAAATGACATTATCAATTATTCGATATTAATACCGTTCTTTTATTAATTTATTTTTATTTCTAAGTTTTTCAATACTTTTTTATCTCCATTTTGTTTCTTCTGTCATTGCAAAAAGGGGGAAACTTGTTTTTTTTCTAAATAAAAATTTAGTGTGATGGTTTTACCAAACCATTGAAGTTAAACCATAAATCCAACAGATTTAAAATTTATAAATATTTATGCTTATAAGTTCATAATAAAATAATTATCTTGCTTTATTTAATTTAAATATTAATTCATGTTATTTCATGTGCATTATTTTTTTAATAAAATAATATCGTAATAATCTTAACAAATTGTTTACTTTTATTTAAATGGATTTTTTAAATAATTTTTTAATAAATATTTACCCGTACATGGTAGGCCTCACATTGATATATCAGATTTCTGAATGGTGGATTATTAATATTTATTATCAAGGTATATACAATTTCAATTGCCATATATGGGTGCAAATAAACAAATTCAGATATAAAATTCAAAATTGAATGTGTAATTCATGGAGTTTTGGTAAAAAACAAATCTTTGTGGAATTTTATCGTGCATATATATGCTTATGGTTTATTGGTTGATTGCATCTTTTAATGTTTTCTTTATATAACATATTCTTGTTATTAATATTTTTTAGTGAAAATTTATAATTTATAATTTTATTTTGTGCAAGAGGAATTAATTTTATTAGTATCAAATGCCACGTTGTGAAAAGATATGTAGTGCTAGAATCAATTAAAAATTTATTTTTCAGATTTATTCTTAATGAAATAAATCTAAAATGTTTATAGTATGAATAACCACATGCCTACAAACAATATAAATTAACAACTGGAAGCCAACATCTATGAAGTCCAGAATATTGTTGAAATCGATGTTTCTTTATAGGTTGTTGTCTTGTTGGACTAATTGGAGTATATATATGGATGGTAAGGTCGTCTAGGAAATATTCCATCGACTAATTTTTGAATAATTTTTAAAGTTTGTGTTTCATCTTTCTTGAAGTGTAGGACATGCATATTTATGATGAGAAAGTAATAAATTTCATAGACTCTTGTTTGTTCAAAAAAAATGTTTGATACTTCACGCAATCTACGCTCTAAGCTATACTACTACTAATTTGCTTGAGACCGTTGAGCTTCATTGTAAAAATTGATTTATTTCTTTTTATTTTTCTTTTTTCAAATTAATATCAGTTTATACTGTCCCGACTCATATATATATATATATATTATAATTAAATAATTAGGTATATTATATATATATATTATAATTAAATAATTAGGTATATTATATAATCATGATTATAATATCTAATCACTTTTTCGCATATCATACCATTCACTTTTCAATTTAATTTAATAAAAATATCTACTTTCGTCGCAACTCAATTGAGAAATGAATTTATTAACAACAAATGACATTTTAAAATTTTGTTCGATAATTAAATTCTCCGTAACTTAATTAAATTATATTCTAATAAATAATTTTAATCGAGTATCCAAAATATATATATATATATATCAAACATGTTAGTAACTCTAACAAAATGTATTTTTGGTACTTAATTCACAAAATAAAAATTTGGACTAAAGACCTAAGCAATTCAACAATAACACTTAAATTGCATAAATTAGAGTTTAGAAAATTCAGGATCTTACATTACTATCCACATAAAAATTAGTTTCGTCCTCGAAACTATGTGTCGATAAACAAATCAGGGTGTTGTTCCCTCATCTTACTCTCCAGTTCCCAGGTCGCATCTCCAATAGTTGGGTTTCAAATTACTTTAACTAACGAAACATCCTTGTTCCTTAACCGCTTAATATTCATGTCCTCTATTCATACATGTATTACTTCGAATGACAAGTTATCCTTTAGTTGAATGGTGTCTGGTTTGATCACATGTGGCGGATCCGAAATGTATTTTCTTAGTGGCGACACGTGAAACACGTCGTGAATATTGGACAACAACGGAGGCAATGCAATCCGATAAGCCACGGGTCCAATTCACGCAGTAATTTGGTATGGTCTAGTAAATTTCGGGGTTAATTTCCTTGATTTTATGGCTATGCCAACTCCAGTCGTAGGTGTGAGTCTAAGAAACACATGGTCACCTTGCTCGAATTCTAAAGATTTGCGACACTTGTTCGCATAACTCCTCTAACAGTCTTGTGAGATCTTCATTTTCTCTTTTATCTTCTTGACCTTATCTGTAGTTTGTTGCACCATCTCAGGTCTTACAATCAAACTTTCACTGTCCTTATTGTTGAGACAAAATCTCTCTTAAATGATTTTAATGATAACAAAATTACTTAAGAGATTATGATTGTGGTTAATGATTTTATTAATATCTACTTAAGAAAAAAGGTTATTAATCATTAAGATCAAAAAGAGAAAAATCTGACTCAATCCATCAAGTTTTCAAAGCTGGAGGATAGGATGAACCTTTGAGAGGATGGCCTTCAAAGATGCATAATACTCATCCTCAATGTAACCATGATTTTTAATCACGATGAGAAGTTAAAATGGTATTCAAAGATGAAAAAACAAAGCATTTTAATCAAAGATGGTTAGTACGAGGATAGTCAGTACGAGGATGGCTAGTACGATGTAAGAAGATGGATCTATAGTCAACATCATTCTCAAAATTTGAAAACGACCTAACACTTCATCTTACAAAAGGCTGAAGCCCACAAAAGTAAAAAATACAACCTTACATGTCTTGAAGAATGAAAAGAGAAAAGGATATCTCATGACCAAGTACCTAGGAGAGTTGAATTTCCTGCTCGAGGATGGACTGCATTTGTCTAAGGACAGATGGATGGCAGTTTTGTAAATAGGATCAAATACCTTGGACTTTTTTATTGAAGTCCCCAACGGTCATAAAGCTTTTTCCACTTGGAAATGTCATCTAAAAGTCTTTATAAAAGGCAGTGAGCTCCCCATTATCAAATACACAACAAATTTGCTTAAAAAGATCAAGAATCTTAAAGCTATCAAGAGCAATTTCCATAATCTCTTTTATACATTCTATAATCCTACACTAGATCTTTGAAATATCTTTTGAGAAAGCGTTTAAGTAAAGAGAAACAATCTTAATCATATCACTGTAATTTCCACGTGAGTTACACTTGGAAATAGTTGGAACTTGTTAGAAACAAGATTGTAAGCTTGGTGAGGCTAAAGAATACACAAAGAGTAATCAACCTTTGTGAGAGGTTAATCTGTTTGATCATTAGTAAAAACTCACAAGTGTGTGAGGACTGGACGTAGCCTTCATCGGGTGAATCAGTATAAAAGTTGTGTGTGTCACTATCTATTCCCTCTCTTTTTTATTCAACTTGAAATTCAAAGCTTTAAATTCCTATCCTCGCGATTCGCATCCTCCCTTAGAGGATAGTTTTTCAAAACACATGAAAAACCTTTTTTAACCACAAAATCCATATTCAACCCCCCTTCTAGTGATATTTAGCTACATTAACTGGCATCAAAGCAAGATTCTTTAGAAAATTGCATCTAACAGTGTAAGAGAAAAAGATCCAAAAAGAAAAAGGTCAAAAGCTAAGTATATTCCTAAAGGAGGATCATCTAGCCGACCTCCCTATTTTGATGGCACAGATTACTACCACTGGAAATGTAAGATTAGACTATTTCTCATATCACAAGATAACAACATGTGGTCTATGGTTGAAAACGGGGATCACGTCATCATAACCAACAACATAGAAGCAACCTCCGATGAGAAACCTTAAGCACAGTGAACGACAGATGAAAACGCTAAGGTACTCCTAAACTCTAAAGCTCATTTATTTCTAACATGTGCTTTGAGAAGGAAAAAATATGACAAAGTTGAAGAATGCAAAAACTCTAAGGAACTCTGGGACACTCTAAGGATCCATCATGAAAGATCAAGTCATGTAAAAGAAGCAAGGATTGACATGGGAGTAAGAGACTTCGAATTATTTGAAATGAAGGAGGAGGAAACCATTGATGAAATGTTCTCAAGATTAACAATCATATTAAACAACTTGAGATCTCTTGGGAAGGTATACTCTGTTCAAGAAAGGATAAGAAAAATCCTAAGGAGTTTACCAAAAGAATGGAGGCCAATGGTGACTGCCATTATAGAAGCAAGAGACTTGGCCAACATGAAATTAGAAGATTTAGTTGGAACTCTAAGAGCTCATGAACCATTATTGTTGGCAGACAAACCAAACAAAAAAGAAAAAATGATTGCTCTAAAAGCAAGTCAAATAGAAAGTTCATCCTCTAAGAAGACTGAAGATGTCATAAAAAAGGAAAGCTCAGAGTATCATCTATTTGAGGAAGAGGATGAACTCGCTCTAATTTCCAGAAGAATTCAGAGGATGATAAATCGAAGAGGACATGATATAAGATCAAAAATTGACAAAAGTTAGATAACTTATTTTGGATGCAATAAGATGGGACACTAAAAAACTAAGAGTCCTATCAACAAAAGGAACTCAAGAAGATTTCCATACAAAAACAAATCCATGATGATTACTTGGGATGACAATGACGAGTCATCCTCTGAGCAAGAGAAGTTAGAAGAAGCCAACCTCTATTTCATGGCAAAATTAGAAACAGAAAAGGTAATTCTTTCAAAACTGTGTCCTACTTGTGAAAAGTTAGAAATTGAATTTGATAATCTTTTAAATGACTCAAACACTTTATCTCATAAATGTGGTTTTCTCAAAAATCAACTTTACAAAATAAAAAAACTCAATGAGGAACTTCAAGCCAAGAATGAGAGGTATGAAAAAATCATTCTAGATTTGCAGTTATCTCATGCGAAATTATCTGAGCAAGAATCACTTTTAAATAAAAAGAATGTCAAAAGTCATCCAACAGAAGAGGACGCATAAAAGGAAATCTTGAAAATAGAGGTTGAAGAACTAAAAAATGACATTACCAGCTTTATTAAATCTAGTGAAACATTTCAAAAGATAATGGGATCTCAATCTGGAATCTTTGACAAAGCTGATATTGGATTTAAAAGTTCTCAAAAACAAAAATTATATGAATTTTTTTTTTCCTAAAAAACAAGAGGATAGGCCAAAATGCACTTTTTGCAAAAAACTTGGACATACTTTCAAAAACTGTCATGCTAAGAAGAAAGATGACAACATAAAGAAATGATGTTCATTATGTGGTAAACATAGGCACCATGATTCTATTTGTTATCACAAAAGAAAAATCCTCACAAGAGGAAAAACTAACCAACAAGGACCTAATGCTATGTGGGTACCTAAGTTACTTTTAAACTCTAACATAGATTCGTCCTCTGATCAACAAAAGAAAGCCTTAGTACTTGGACAATGGCTGCTCAAGGCATATGAAAGGGGATAAGCATTGCTTTATTTCCTTGGAGATAAAGGATGGAGGATCAGTCACATTTGGTAACAATGATAAAGCTCAAATAAAAGGTACATGTAATATTGGTAAAAATAATTCTGCTAAAATTGAAAATGTTCAGTATGTGGATGGTTTAAAACATAACTTACTAAGCATTTGTCAATTATGTGATAGTGGATTTGAAGTTATTTTTAAGCTTATTCTATGCGAGGTTAAACATTCATCCTCGGGTAGAGTTTTCCTCTCCGATTTTAGAAAAAAGAATTTATATGAACTATATCTGGATGATTTACATACTGAATCTTGTTTTGTATCCATTGATAAAGATAAATGAATTTGGCACAAAAGAGCTGGTCATACAAGCTTAAATACTATTTCTAAACTATCAAGGTTAGAATTAGTTAAAGGTCTTCCTAAAATTAATTTTGAGAAAGACAAAGTAGGTGAAGCTTGTGTCAAAGGAAAACAAGTTAAAAGTAGCTTTCACTCAAAAAATATTGTTTCAACAAATCATCCTCTTGAACTTATTCACATTGACCTCTTTGGTCCTTTCAAAACTCCAAGTCTTAGTGGAAAAAGATATGATTTTATAATTGTTGATATTTTCTCTCGTTTTACAAAGGTTTTATTTTTAAAACACAAAGATGAAGCTTTTGAGACATTCCACCATTTTTGCAAAAAGATTCAAAATGAAAAAGGATCATAAATTGTCTCGGTGATAAGTGACCATGAGGTGAATTTGAAAATGAATCCTTTAAAAATATTTTTGAAGAGAATGGTATTTCTAACAATTTTTCTTGCCCAAGAACTCCCCAACAAAATGGAGTTGTTGAAAGGAAAAATAGAACCTTACAAGAAATGGCTAGAACTATTTTAAATGAAGCCAACATTGAAAAATACTTTTGGGCCGAAGCTATTAACACTGCTTGTTATGTTTCAAATCGTGCATCCATCAGAAAAATTTTAAACAAAACTCCATATGAACTATGGAAAGGCCAAAAACCAAATATTTCATATTTTCATATATTCTGATGTTACTGCTACATTCTAAATAATAAAGAAAATTTGAGAAAGTTTGACCCAAAATCTGATAAATGTATTTTTCTAGGTTACTCCACTTCATCAAAAGGTTATAGAATGTATAATCTTAAGACTCAAACTGTGGAGGAATCCATGCATGTTATTTTTGATGAGTTTGATGACTTGTGTTTAGAAAATATGAACAAATATGAAGAAGATGAACACTCATCCTCTCAAGCACCCAGTCTAAACCAACAAGATGATTATGATCCAACCTCTCAGCAACCTCCTAGAGGATGGAAAATTGTCACGCATCATACTCCTGATCTAATCATTGGGAATACTACCGATGGTTTGAGAACCAAAAATTCTCAAAGGGAAAATACTATCAACATGGCCATGATATCACAAGTTGAACCCAAAACAATTGATCAAACAATTGGTGACAAATTATGGGTTGAAGCTATGATGGAGGAGCTTTCACAGTTTGAAAGAAACAAAGTGTGGAATCTTGTGCCCTGTCCTCTGGAAAAATCCATCATTGGAACTAAATGGATATTCAGAAACAAACTGAATGAGGATGGGGAAGTCATTAGAAATAAAGCAAGATTAGTGGCACAAGGTTACAACCAACAAAAAGGAATTGATTATGATGAAACATTTGCCCCTGTAGCAAGACTTGAAGCCATAAGAATCCTCTTAGCTTATGCTACTCATAAAGGTATCAAACTATTCCAAATGGATGTCAAAAGTGCCTTTTTAAATGGGTTCTTAAATGAGGAGGTGTATGTTCACCAACCTCCTGGATTTGAGGATGAAAAGAAGCCTAATCATGTGTTCAAACTCTCAAAAGCTCTATATGGATTAAAGCAAATTGATTTGTAAGAGGACATATCAATACTACACTTTTCAAGAAAATTCTTAAAGAGGATCTGTTGATTGTACAAATATATGTTGATGACATAATATTTGGGTCCACTAATGAAAAGATGTGTGAAGAATTCTCCAACCTCATGCAAAGTGAGTTTGAGATGAGTATGATGGGAGAACTAAAATTCTTTCTGGGTTTGCAAATCAAACAACTGGAAACTAGCATCTTCATCTCTCAAGAAAAATACACCAAGGATCTTCTTGAAAAATATAACATGAGTTCAGCCAAGAGTATGGGAACTCCTATGCACCCATCCTCCATACTACTCAAGGATGATGAAGGAATTCCAATATCTGAAAAAGAGTACATAGGGATGATTAGATCCTTGTTGTATTTAACAGCCAGTTGACCGAACATAGTCTTTGTAGTCGGTCTTTGTGCAAGATTTCAATCCTCTCCTAAAGAATCTCATCTTACTACAGTAAAAAGGATTTTTAGATATCTTTTAGGCACGATCAATCTGGGAATTTGGTACAAGAAATGTTCAAATCTTGACCTCACAGCTTATTGCGATGCTGACTATGCGGGAGACAAAGTTGAAAGGAAGAGCACAAGTGGAGCTTGCCAATTTCTTGGTAAATCTCTAATAAGTTGGTCATGCAAAAAACAATGTATCATTGCTCTATCAACTACAGAGGCTGAATATGTATCAGCTGCACAATGCTGCTCACAATTACTATGGATAAAAAATCAACTAGTGGATTACTCTCTAAGGTACGCAAAAATTCTCATCCTCTGTGATAATACAAGTGCTATAAATCTTTCAAAAAATTCAATCCAACATTCTAGATCTAAGCACATTGAAATCAAACATCATTTTATAAGAGATCATGTTCAAAAAGGGGACATAGAATTGATTTTCATTGACACTGAAAATCTGTTAGCAGATATTTTTACTAAACCTCTCCAGGAGGATCGGTTCAAAAGTATCTTGGAGAAAATCTCCATCATTAGTTTGCCCAAAATTATTTGATTATTTTTTTAAGCCATTATAGCATAGATGTATTTCATCTCTTATGATTATTTATTATTTGTCAATTACTGCTGAAAGATCACATCTGATCTTTAAAAATATACCAAAAGATGAGAGGATGGCAAAACACCAGAGGACACAGTGTCCGTTTTGGTGTAACTCTCTCTTGTCACGTCAAACAAAAGCTTGCACGCGCCTCCTTACATTGGCCAGTCAATGTGGCGCGGCCTCTTTGGCCTTCGCTCTGCATTAAATGCGCAAACGGCTACATGTGTCCGTTACACCACGCATGTATCTTCCATCATCATCATCATGACTCCCTAGGGAAACTGCTACCTCAACCACCTCCTTCTCCTAACGGTTACTCCCGTTCCAATTCCATCCTCCTCTACTTAATCCTCCTTCCTCTCCCTCCTTTCTTCCCACATCAAACATTTCCAACTCAAACACTCCTACTCGTAATCATCGTTCTGCATTCTTATTCCAAAATTACACAAATGGCTCACACTAAATTAACTACAAAACGCAAAATCACTAATCCAGCTCCAAATGATACTAAAGATAATTAGTCAAGTACTGAGTCTGATAGTCACGAAGGAGATCACCCAGAAACAAATCATCAAGATCCTTTGAATAACATTCCTTTTCCTTTGCAATCTGCAACTATTCCTTCTCCATCTACTACTCTTAAATCCACAAAAACCTCATCCTCCTCTACACCTATTATATGGTCCTCCAGAATTATGTCTGGAGCTGTTTCAACAAGAAAGACACTTCCTCAGGACAACACCGTTCATGTTGTCGACTCTGATGAATCTGAACAAACACTATCTACTGAATCCATACCACAACCACCTCCTACAAAAACAACCTCCAAAGCTCCAACACCTAAAAAGGCTAAACCACATTCGTAAAAACCACCATCCTCCTCTTCAAAAGTTTATGCTAATGTCCAACTATTTGATTATCCAGACTTGGAAACTAACTATGTTTCAAAATGGCAAAACAAATCGGTTGTCAATGGAAAAATCATTGACCTTGCTGATCTCAAACAAGGAGGTTTTAATGTGGAGGATATGTTTGATCAACTTGGATGGACATCCTTCCTACGCATTAATGAACCCTAGTATCCTCGCCTTGTCAGGGCCTTCTATGCTGCTTCCAATGGTTCAAAAGGCAACACTGATTTCAACCTAGTACTAAAAGGGGTTCACATAGAGATCAACCCTACTACGTTATGTCAAATTCTGGACATTCGCGATGAATAAGCCTATTGCTTCTCAGAAAATCGGTACTCTTAGTGTCAAATCACTAGAACCTCTGCCCTCCAAAACACTCTGATTACACCTCGAACACCTCAGGTGGCTTCCAACCTCCTTCCTATGTGTCGTATCCTCCATAACATTTGTGTGCACTCTATTGTGCCCAGAGTTGGTAGTTTTGAGAAGGTCACTGAGCTTGACCTTCTGCTCATTCATCATCTGATGTCTGGAACTCCTCTCCACCTAGGTAATATCATTTTCTGCTTCATGTTAAACACTGCTGTGGTGGGTCGATCAGCTCCTTACGGGATGATCCTGACCAAGATTTTTAAATTCTTTAACCTCCGACTTGATGATAAACCATTTGTTCACTTTAACAACACATTCTCAATGCAGAATGTCAAACAAATGAGGCTTCAACCTCCTGCTTCGGCTCCTCTCAAATCATCATCATCTGAACCTCCTACATCTAAGAAAAAGAAAATACGTCATCCCTCTGTTACCACTCAAATATCTGAACCAACAACTATTCAACCTCCAACAGAGGATGCTCCTTATCAAATCGTTCAGGAACCCATCTTGGCCACTGATCCCACTCCATCTTCATTGCGTGATTCCACTGTTCCAACACCGCCACAATCTCCACCAATCCATAATCTTTCCCCTTTCTCATGAAGACGTTCCTCCACTTGACGACGCCTTCAAAGCAGCCTCTCTACATCTGATGGAAGATGGTGAAGAATTATATTTTGATATGAATTTATCTTATCATCAATTCTCACCACAAAGCTCTCCTAAGACTATGCATGTGGCATCTCCTCAAAACAAGCAAGAATTTGTTATGGTACCTCCACTAAATCTTTCGCAACTCATTTCAATTCCTGCAGTTATTGCTTCGTCTACAACTACCTATGCTGCAATGATTGAAGAACCTTCCCAACCTCTACCTGAGGTCACTAGTCTGTTAAGCTCGATTGATTCCTTTTTAGCTACAACGATTAATAACTCATCTAAGGACAAAGCTGGGAGTTTTCAAAATAAGAGTTTAAGTGTCAATCATCAACCCAAGGACTCGAACCCCAGTAAGAGGACCGAGGAAAGGCATAATCACAAGCAGATTAAACTTCTCAAGACCATTAGGATAGATCAAAAGAAGCTGCTTCAAAGTTTCAGTCACTTCCAAAACACTATTGCTCAGTTTGGTCTCATTCTTGAATGGGTTACTAAACATTTGGTTCATATTGTTGCTCCTAGAGATCAACCTCCTGAGCTACCAGCCCAGACTTCCTCTGTTGTTCCTGTTCCTTCTCCATCATCCTCGTCTGACGAGCCGTCCTCCTCCGAGTAACGTTGTGGTTCATACTTTTTGTTGCTGACCAATTCAAGGAAAGATAGATTATGATGTTTTTTTTTTATGAGGTTTTGACTATGATGTTTATGCTTGTTATGCTTGTTAATGCTTGTTAATGTTATGTTAATGTTTATGTTGTTTTGAACCATCTTTTGTAATATGTATCTCATTAATGTGAAGTCTCTTTATGGTTCAAATTCATCTTTCAAAACTTTGGCATATGTTCAGGGGGGTAACCATTTTTATAAAAAGATTACTCTTATGATTTAGGGGGAGCATAAACATTTTATCTCTAAATTTTTTATATTTAAAATCATAATCTAAAGAATTTTGTCATCATAAAAAAGGGGGAGATTGTTGAGACAAAATCTCTCTCAAATGATTTTAATGATAACAAAATTACTTAAGAGATTATGATTGTGGTTAATGACTAATATGTGCTTTTGGGTGAATTCATATAAGAAAACAAGTTATTAATCATTAAGATCAAAAGGAGAAAAATCTGCCTCATTCCATCAAGTTTTCAAAACTAGAGGATAGGATGAACCTTTGAGAGGATAGCCTTCAAAGATGCATAATATTCATCCTCACTATAACCATGATTTTTAATCACGATGAGAAGTTAAAATGGTATTCAAAGATGAACAAACAAAGTATTTTAATCAAAGAGGTCAGAGGCCAGATTTATCTAGTATGAGGATGGGATGTACAAGATACAAGGATGGTCAATATGAGGATATTCAGTACGAGGATGGCCAATACGATGTAAGAAGATGGATCTATAGTCAACATCATTCTCAAAAGTTGAAAACGACCTAGCAATTCATCTTACAAAAGGTTGTAGCCCACAAAAGTCAAAAATACAACCTTACATGTCTTGAAGAATCAAAAGCGAAAAGGACATCTCATGACCAAGTACCTAGGAGAGTTGAATTTCCTGCTCGAGGATGGACTGCATCTGTCCAAGGACAGTTGGATGGTAGTTTCGTAAATAGGATCAAAGACCTTGGACTTTTTTATTTGAAGTCCCCAACGGTCATAAAGCTTTTGCCACTTGGAAATGTCATCCAAAAGTCTTTATAAAAGGCAGTGAGCTCTCCATTATCAAATACACAACAAATTTGCATAAAAAGATCAAGAATCTTAAAGCTATCAAGAGCAATTTCCATCATCTTTTTATACTTTCTATAATCCTACACTAGATCTTTGAAATATCTTTAGAGAAAGTGTTTAAGTAAAGAGAAACAATCTTATTCATATCACTTTGTAATTTCCACGTGAGTTACACTAGGAAATAGTTGGATCTTGTTAAAAACAAGATTGTAAGCTTGGTGAGACTAAAGAATACACAAAGTGTAATCAATCTTTGTGAGAGGTTAATCTGTTTGATCATTAGTAAAAACTCACAAGTGTGTGAGGACTGGACGTAGCCTTCGTTGGGTGAACCAGTATAAAAGTTGTGTGTGTCACTGTCTATTCCTTCTCTTTTTTATCCAGCTTGAAATTCAAAGGTTTAAATTCCTATCCTCGCGATTCGCATCCTCCCTAAGAGGATAGTTTTTCAAAACACGTGAAAAAACTTTTTTAACCCCAAAATCCCTATTCAACCCCTTTCTAGTGATATTTAGATACATCATTTATACCAGCACAAAGGCGTTTGACATTTGTGTCCATACAGAGCCTTGTATGGTGCCATTCCAATACTTCCGTGGAAACTATTGTTGTAGGTAAACTCAATCAATGGTAGTACATCATCCCAACTTCCTCTATCATCTAATACACATGCTCTCAATAAATCTTCCAAGGACTGATTCGTTCTCCCAGTCTATCCGTTCATTTGTGGATGGTATGCTGAACTCAATCTTAGTTTGGTTTTCAACGCTTCATGCAACACTCCCCAAAAGTGCATCAAGAATTTCGGGTCACGGTCTGATAAAATACTCAACGGTACTCCGTGTAATCTCACAATCTTATCAATGTAGATCATTCTTTTAGTTTTTATTTACTGGTAAAAAGTGTGCTAATTTAGTTAATCCATCCACTATCACCCAAATAGAATCATTCTTTCTCCTTGTTTTTGGCAATCCAGTTATAAAGTCCACGGAAATGTTGTCCCACTTCCATTCAGGTATATCTAAAGGTTGTAACATTCCAGCAGGTCGTTGATGTTCCACTTTCGCTTTCTCACAAGTTAAACAAGTTGATACATACTCCGCTACATGCCTCTTTATTCCTAGCCACCAATAATTCTGCCTCAAGTCCTGATACATCTTTGTTGCGCTAGGATGGATACTCAATTTGCTCTTATGAGCCTCTTCTAAAATTGTTTTCCTCCGATCTGCAACTGCTAGTACACAAATCCTCCCATTATGTCTCAAAATATTATCTGGTCCAATATTAAACTCGGTTGTCTTCCCTTGCACTATTAGGTTCCTATT
The DNA here is from genome assembly GCF_000331145.2 of Cicer arietinum. Lineage (NCBI taxonomy): Eukaryota > Viridiplantae > Streptophyta > Magnoliopsida > Fabales > Fabaceae > Cicer > Cicer arietinum. The sequence goes on along the minus strand of NC_021166.2, from coordinate 33,705,579 downwards.
CTCTTGGATTAATGCGTCATCTTAAAAATTTGTAATGTCTTCAAGTAGACCACTCAAAATCTTAATCATTTCGAATTTCAAAATCTCCGGTGCAAACTCTACGTTCAAGTGTAGGTCTCTAAATGCTTCCCACAACTCTTGTTGTCTAGCCATTACTGCTGAAGACACTAACAGACTTCTTCTACTCAACACATCAGCCACGACATTGGACTTCCTAGGATGGTACTGCAATGTGGAATCAAAATCCTTGAGAGTCTTCATCCATCTTCTCTGACACATGTTCAATTCCTTCTGATCAAACAAATATTTCAAACTCTTATGGTCACTAAACACTGTGAACGTGCATCCATGTAAGTAGTGCCTTCAGATCTTTAATGCAAAAATACAGTAGCAAACTCTAAATCATAAGTAGGATAATTTCTTTCATGAGTCTTCAATTGTCTTGAGGCGTAGGCCACAACCTTCTTGTGTTGCATCAAGACACACCCTAAACCTTGGTGAGATGCATCACAGTAAACTGTGTATGGTTCTTCTGGTTGTGGTAGGACCAATATTGGTGAAGTTGTCAAATTTTTCTTTAGTAACTAAAAATTTTCCTCACACTTATTTGTCATGTGAATGTCTGATCCTTTCTAGTGAGTTGTGTCAATGAACCTACAATCATAGCAAAACCTTCAATAAACCTCCTTTAGTATCCTACCACTTGACGAAACTTCGTATGTCAGTGATAGTCTGAGGCTGTTTCCAAGCAAGGATTGTCTCAATCTTTACCTGATCCATATCGATTCCTTCACTAGTTATCACATGTTCTAAGAAGTTCACTTCTTCTAGCCAAAACTCGCACTTCAACAAATTGGCATACAATTGTTTCTCGCGTAAAACTTCAAGAACTTGACGCAAATGCTCTCCATGTTCATCCCCAGTAATTGAATAAATTAATATATCATCGATGAACATCACAACAAACTAATCTAGAAATGTGCTAAAGATTCTATTCATGTAATCCATAAAAATTGTGGGTGCATTGGTAACTCCAAATGGCATTACAAGATATTCATAATGTCTGTAATGGGTTCTGAAAGCAGTTTTCTAAATATCTCATTCTCTTACTCGAATTTGATGGTAACTTGACTTCAAATCAATCTTTAAAAACACTGTAGCTCCTCTCACTTGATCCATTAAATCATCAATATGTGGTAAATGATAACGAATCTTAACAGTTTCCTATAATCCACACATAAGCGTGAGCTTCCATCCTTCTTCTTAATTAACAATACATGAGCTCCCCATGGTGACACAATTGGTCTAATAAATATTTTCTGGAACAAATATTCAATTTGGCCCTTGAGCTCATTCAATTCCAATGGTGACATCCGATACAGCGCAATCGAACTAGGTCTGGTTCTTGGGTGTAGATCAATGAAGAACTCCACCTCTCTTAATGGTGGTAATCTTGGAATTTCTGTTGGAAATATGTCTGGTTACTCCTTCACAAGCACCATGTATTCTATGGTCACATTTATCTTTCCCTCGATGTTAGCTAATGAAAGAAACTCTTGAGTTCCTTCTCTCAGCAACACTCTGAGTTTGTTAGCAGCCAAATACTTAACGACTCCTGGCTCGGGGAAAAGAACCAATTTGCGAGCACAATCCAAGATTACATAATGACACAACATCCAATCCATATCGAGAATGACCTTGAGTGATTATAGGGGTAAACAAATCAAATTAATCAAGAAATCCTTATTCTGGATAGTTACTTGATAATGTAAACATGCAGTATTTACAGTCAAAGTCTTAGAAGGTGTGGAAACAACCAAAACAAAAGACAGAGAAGACATATATAACTTCAAATGATTCACACAGTCCATAGCAATGAAGGGATGGGTTGCCCTCGAATCAAAAAGTACAATTAGAGTGCTACCTGCAATCTCGTAGTCTCGTTGGATCAAATTGCTAGATTGATTTCAATCTCGTCCTTAGCAGTAGGACGAGTAGCCCTTGTTGCATTCACTATTTGTTCCATCTTCGGAGCCTTGCAATCCCTTTCAAAGTGCCCTGGCTTCTGGAAATTGTAGCATAGAAGAATCTTAGAGGTACAAGCATTAGCATGATGTCCCTCTTCTCTACATCGGAAACATCGAATTAATTGTCCCAATTGTCTTCCAAAGTTCTGGTTCACTGGGCAATTCTGATCCCTATTATTGTTATGTGGTCGGTTATAGGGATTAACAACTTGTTTTCCTTTGTTGTTCTGATGGTTCACCCGACTAGGACCCCCTGAACTAAAGTTCCCTCCTCGGTTGGCCTTCTTGTTCTTCATGTCCTCAACTTCTCTATATTTCTCCACTAAAACTTGGAAACGTTGAATTACCAATGGCAGGATACAGTCTTGAATCTCATACTTCAGTCCATTTTGGAAACGGTGACACATAAATTGTTTATCAACCTCTTCACGGAAAAACCTAAAATGTCTTGACAATGACTCAAACTTAGCAACATATTCACCCACTCATATTTCCCTGGTACAATTTAAGAAAATCATTACCTAACTTAGTCCTGGTACTCATCGGGAAGTATTTGTCTAAAAACTTCTTTTTGAATGACTCCCAGTTCACCTCCTCATGAGCTAATCTCATCAGAAGTCTTGTACTTCTCCACCAATATTCAGCATCTCCTAGTAGCAGATACGTATCATAGCTGACCTTCACCCGACCTGACAATTATTCATTTCGAAGATATTTTCCACTTCCTGAATCTAATGGTCGGCTTTTTCTGGACTCTCATCACCCCTGAACTTTTGAGGATTGTGACGATGAAAATCTTCCAATCCCCTTGACTCAGCAGCACGAATTTCTCTTTCCATCTTCTCTAGATCCCGCAGAGTCTTTGCAGCTGTCTGTGCAGCAACAGAAGAGCCATGTTATTCATTGCTCCAGCCATTTGGCCATCCCTATTGACGTTGTCTGTTGCAGCGTTGTTCCTTCTTAGAGGCATTGTTTCCTTCAGAACCAACATTAAGAAGAAATCTAAAACTAATTAGAAGAATTCCAAAAGATAACTTTTGACCTCATCAACATATAACAATTACATAAGACCTGACAACTCAAACAACTTACCCCAACACATGATCAGATAACGACTCCCAACCTACAGGTTGACCTACAATCTAACCAATGCTCTAATACCACATTGTAACAACCCGATTTTTAACAGCACGGGTGCATTTTTTTTAACAACTTAATAAAATAATACGTTGTAACACAAAACGACAAGAGTCATAAATAATTACATCATATATATACCAACAACCTAAGATAGTGTTTGAGACAATAATTCAAAGTATACAAATAGAAAATACATCTGGGATATTAGACCTATCAGACCTCGCTCATACCCCTGAGGTATTCTCGGCATACACCAACACATAAGTATTGCTCCAAGAATGATATGCCCATATGGTCACGTAAAAAAAAGGAACATGGACCCACCAAACAAAAGTCAACTGTCAATACATGTTATAGATACAGTCATCCCAAAACAAAATAAATACAACCACCAAAAGAAAGACATTAAGGTCTTATACAACAAAAACTAATATGATCATCCACTAGCAACTACAATAACAAGGGTGACCTCCACACTTTCCGCAAGTCCCATCTGACGCAATATCTCTCTTTGAAGTAACTTCCTCCTCCTCATCAATCATAGAAGGATCAGTCTCCTCAAAATTCAGATCCACCGACGAGATAAGTTGCTTCGACGGCGCTGGAATCTCATAACAACTCACTACCTCAGCGACAGTCAGTAAGGGATCATTCACTGGAAATGAAAGCTCTGGCTCGACCCGCCTAGACGGTCCTACAATATCTCTTCCCACTGGCATCGACCCCTTATCCTTCCCTCCAGTCCCCGACATAACCACTGCATCCCCAACTCATACGGTGGCCTCCGCCTCAACTCTAACTAAGGCATCATTTGTATCTTTCCATGCTCCATTCATCCCGAGCACAAATCTTGAGGGTACCAGATAGTCGATCCTCTCGTGAGTGAGCTCCACGAGATATACTATCTCAGCTCCCCTACTTGTCCTCATTACCCTCTCGTAAGTAGCCCTGCTTGAGATGATGTTGTATACCCAAGCAGTCGGCGAATGCCGGTCAGGAAAGTCTAATGGTGTTTTCTTCGTCGAGGTAACAGTCGGTGGAAAGAACTCGAATATCATATGAGGGCAAAACACAATTTCCACAATAATATAAAAGGTCACCAACCGAAATTAACAAATAACATTTAACAATTACGTTATAAAGACAAGCAATAACACTTAGCAATTACAACATGATAAAAAACAATAACATAGTATGTATATACAATTATCATATTATAACAAACATGACTCGAGTGTCAAACACCTTAATGCAATGCTTATATGTCAATGCACATGATTCTGGAATTTCCAAACCCTCCTTGAGAGGCATAAATCATAAATGTACCGCCTCTCACATACCAGTACCAATTACCGAGGTGCCACCTATCACAGATCAACACGATTTACTAGAGTGTAGTCTATCACAAACCTACACGAAATAAATCCTCGTAAGGATAAGATGGACCAATCAACTCATGGAACCATTCTGTAGCCCATCACGGTCACCACTAACACTGTGGCCCATCATGATCACCACTAATTATGAAATGCATGATCATACTCTGACTCTTTCATAACAATCATTATGTAAATGTAGCTATTAAAAGACTCCCCTTTTAATACTCATTACACACTAATAATTTTTCATACTTTTCACATAGCATACTCAAGACATATTATCCTCAATAAAATTCATAACATGTAGCAACACATATTATCACTCAAGAATGCATCATCACATCAATATTAATCATCACATATTCACACATCAATCACACATATATGGTCCCTATGTGCAAACTAAAAATTTGGAAGGATCCCTTACCTTAATTATAGTTTTTTCAACAGTTATCACTACCACAATCAAACACAACAAAAAATCTCGCTCGTGTCGACACCTTCAATCAAATAGTGTTTGACTTAGTCAAATTAATCCTTGAAACTTTAACTACCTTACAAACTCTTTCTTACTCCTAACCCCCTTAGAGTATATTTTACTAAAAGAGTTTACAACGAGTAAGGACTAATAGTATTATTATTCACAATACACCATTTCAACATATAAAAACATATTTTTAGAAATCAACATCATTCAATTTTTCAGAGAATTCATTAACAATTATTCGAAACGTCTCATAAATTTTCTCAAATTTGCCATAATTCATTTTTCTCTCAAATAACTACAAGTTTGATCCACTATATCTTTTTAAAGACTAAAAGTCCAATCAAAGTATTTACCTCATAACAATATACTCACACAAAACAAATATTAATGAATATTTTTTTTCTAATTTCAAAGTTCTAACTCATAGAAATATTTTCGTCCTTTTCAAAATATATACATTTTTAAAAATTGAAAGTATACGTATGCAAGCTTAAAACCACAATTCATTAATAAAGTTTACGAATTTAGGAAAAAAGAGGAGGAAGTAAGTGTCTCACCTCAAATAAATTAGCTCACAAGCACCGTCTTGTAGAGGGGAGTAACTTTCCATCCCAACACTTCTTGAATGTATGCTTTGATCTAGGTGTAAAAATGGAGTTTGTGTTTCTTTTTATAAAATCAAAACTACTTTTTTTTTTTTGAAACAGAAAGAAAGCAAGGGAAGGTGAACTAGGAAGCTGAAGGGAAAAAAAGGAATGGCTTGCTTGCTTTTATATAAATATATATATATATATATATATAATTAAATAATTAAATAATTAAATATATTATAAAATCATCATTATAACATCTAATTTTTTTCCATATATCACATCACTCACTTCTCAATGTAATTTAATAAAAATATCTACTCTTGTCGCAACTCAATTAAGATATGAATTTATTAACAACAAGTGACATTTTAAAATTTTGTTCGCTAATTAAATTCTCCGTAACTTAATTAAATTATACTCTAATAAATAATTTTACTCGGGTCTTCAAAAGTATATATATATATATATATATATATATATCAAACATATTACTAATTCTAACAAAATGTATTTTTGATACTTAATTTACAAAATAAAAATTTGCACTAAAGGCCTAAGCAAATCAACACAAAATACACTAAAATGGCTTAAAATAGAGTTTAGAAAATTCAGGGTCTTACAAACTTTCTCATGATCTGAAAACAAAACGCTGTGATCCGCGCACAAGCTATACTCCTAGTCTGGCAAGCCTATCAACTAACTTAACAATTAAGCGACTAATTAGTTCTCAATAATCATTTCAAAACAATATATAATTTTTCTCAAAATTTCGACAAAGTACCCTCTGTAACTTCAACGTTCCCAAATTTATAAAATTCCTGTTTAGCTTTCAATTCAGTCATAATCCAAAGAGCATAATCTAATTGTTAATACAATTCCCAAAAAAAGACTTTCTAGACTTAAAATAGCTGCGAATTACACCAGGACTCAATAGACTTTACAAAAAAAAGGTCATCAATCAAAGAGGCTTACCAAAACAAATATGATTGAAACTTGAATCTACCACCAGGTTGCTACTTAGCTACTTGCGAATCTGGAAAAAAAATAAACCACATGAATGGGTAAGTCACAAAGACTTAGTGAGGAGACAACAACCACCATCAACTAGAAGGAAAACACAAAAAGACACGAAAAACTGTTTTACAATCTTGTGGCGATTATGTTATACATATAATAAAATCATTAAACTTATAATTTAGTTGTTCATATATAAATATTAAAAATTCAATTAATAGCGAAGCGAAATCTTAATGAATAACCTTAAAATCATCATAAAAATCAAACAAGTAAAAATACAAATTCTTGTGAACCAAGAGGCAGCTTCATCTCATTGATAACCCTTTCCTCCTAAGGGCGGCCTTTCCCTTATGGGTGGTTCCATCTAACGGATAGCTCTTTCCTCTCAATCCCGCAACACATCATCATACATCAATTAGAGAGCTTACATCTCGTTTATAGCCCTCTCCTCCTACTGATGACATTTTTCATAGGGACGACTCCATCTAACGGGTAACTCTCCCTAATTAAAACGAGATAAATAGGTGCACCTAACGCCGTTAACGATTTCATCGTAATTTATGAAAAACATATTCAATCGCATAACAATTGAATATTTAAATACTATTAACTCATACGTAAATTAAACTAATAATATATTATATAACAAGGACCACTAAAATAAATAAATGACGAAACCTAGATAACAATTTAATATTTAAATACTTTTAACTCATACGTAAATTAAACTAACAATATATTATATAACATTATTAAAATATAAGACGATGACCGTTGTCAACTCACAACTATGGAGAATCGTCTAAGTTTGTTCTCCAACAACTCTCACAGTAGCAGGCAGAATCTCAGCTGTCAAATATGAGTATAAAAAAAATACTCTCAAGACTTTAGAAAAATTATTCTAAAGTTTAGCTAACTCTAGAAAATCATAAAAATAATTTAAATCTACTCTAACCACAAAATAAGATTTTTAACCAAAACTACATTTTTTTTTTCTAGATATTCATACTAGCATTAGAGTTGTGTATTTACATCAAAGAGTCCCAATAAACAACTCTCAAGAGATGAGTATCATTCTCCTTCCTTAGAGCACACAAACCCTAACCCAAAATCATAACTAAGAGAATTTGTAAGAGTATGAGAAATTATGTTTCTTAGGGATGTTAAATTCCTTCTAAGGGTTGAGGGTTTAAATATTGTGGAGTGAGAAGAAGAAAGGAGAAGGAAAGAAGAAGAAAAAAAAAAACAAAAAATGGGAGAGATGGGGTTTGCTGGAGATAAGAAAGAGGAGAATAGGAGGGAGTGAAATAGAAAGAGAGTGAGAATGGGTGTTTGGTGTGTTTTATTTATTATTAATTAATTAATATTATATTATTATTATTATTATTTTAAATGACACGGGGAGTGTCACCTCATTTAATAATTTAATATAAACGATAAATTTCACTAATTCAAAATTATCTCACTTAATAACTTAATATAAATAATAAATTTCACTAATTTAACCGTTGATTATTGATATGGTAAATTAATAATCAAACACATAAAGTTTTATATAAATTCGTAACTAAATTCTTCACAAAGTTATTATTGGAGTCAACGGATACTCACTTTCTCTGAATATATATTCATTTTTTCTATATTGGGACTCCCAATAAGAGCATCACATTTGTAAAAATTATCTCATGTTATTCTCAATTTTCAATTTAAACTTTTGTCCTAATTGCTCCTTTAATTAATATGCACAATGCAACGCTAAATCATAATTATGAAATACTAATTCACTATAAGATTGATGGGTTATTATTTACTTTTTTTATTTATTTTCTTTAAGTTTTACAAAAACTTAAAGACAAGAAGAGAGGGTACATCAAACAATAAAACATATAATTCACCGTAGGTAAATATTTAAAAATTATGTCAAACTCTATCGTTGATTGATACATTCACTAAAAATAGAAGTTCAGGACTCAACATTTGCTATTGTTATTGTTGAGTTTTTGAAGATTTTTCAATTACCAATCATGTGGACTACTTATCAACAACTTAGAATTTTCCTATATAACCATAAAATGTCCCATGCTGGTCTACGTTTACTTTCCCTTGGCCCCGTCCATAGCAAACATCCATTTCCCAAAATTTTAATTGTTCTTTCCATCACTTTAATAACAACAACATAGTCCTCGTGAGAAGCCATTAATTTAGCTTTGAACGGTGAACCACATATTAAATCAACGCCAACGGCTATGATTCCACGTAAGCCCCACAACATTTCACATAGCGGTGGACCTCATATGAACCTTGCCAACGCATCAGACAAATATGGTCATGCATTTTTTTCCTTTCTTTTTTCATTATTAATTATTCCACATCACCAAATATATTCAACCGAAACAAAATAACACTCCATTCCTCATCATTCCGAGTTTTACTTGGTTTCTTACACTAAAGTAGAAAAAAAAAAGCAAGCAACTCATGGAAACTTTATGGGATTTTGAAGACAAATTGAAGATTTCAACACTAGGTGCTATTCTTCTACTTGCATGTGCAAGTTTTGCACTTGTTTGCCTTTGCACTATTATTGTACTTAAAAGGAAGGCTAGTAATAATAAGATTGTGCACCAAGAGGGTATTATTATAGAAGAGAATGAAACTACTACTATTACTACCACTACCACAAATGCTACTACTACTATTTATACAAAATGGTTAGAACCAAGTTGTGGATGTATTTCAGTGAAGAGGGTGTTGATGGGGTCAATGGTGTGGAGCAGGGCAAGAAAATTGGAAGAGATTAATATTGGGTGGCAGAGAGAGAAAGGATCTCCATTGCTTGGCTTACAAAGGCAATGTCTTGAAAATGGTTGGAGAAGTCTTAGTCATGACTCAGCATCGGCAGTGTGGCAAAGACCAATACTTAGAGGAGAGAAATGTGAACTTCCAAGTTTTAGTGGCCTCATTCTCTATGATGAAAAAGGAAGGTTGCTTAATGATTCTGTGAGTGAGATACAATGCAATGAAACATCAAAACAGGTAATCAATTAGTCCCTTCATAGTCATATTCATTACATAGGAAAATAAATGCACATTTTTACATTAGCATTGCCAAAGTGTCTGTGTCAGAACTTGTGCTTCATAGATAGGACATCTTTTCCTAGAAATAGCATTGATTTAAGGCTACTCTAACAATTATTAAAATTGAAAACAATGACACCCTTCTATTTGTCAAGGAAATCGTGAGTATCATCACTAGTAGATCTATAAAATCAAACTACTAAAACTTACATTGTTTGTAGTTGCATGTTACATCTGATGAATTTCGCCTCAATTCAAATTATATGATGGACAATCACTGAAGGAACAATGCAACATTCCTTTCTTTTATATAGTACCATTTTTAAGCACAATGCAACTTTCAGATGAACGCATCAACATGTAAAAAGTTTGAAGTTTATTCATGATCTAACTACCTTTGTCCCTAAAGTTTGAAATTTGTTGGCAATTGGTATTTTTTTCTCCCTAAGTTTACCCTTGAAATGTTTGAAACTCATAATATAATTAATTTCCATTCATTAACTACTAACTTAATTAATTACTGCATCAACTTTTGTTTTACTCTTAAAACAAAATTTAAAGAGATTGGGTCAAGTGAGTTTAAAACTATTAATAATATAATTTAACAAAAACTAAAGAGTCCTATGTTTAGAGACAAAGTAGTAACTTCTTATCACTCCGTATGAAGCAATATTAATTGCTCTAAGAATTTGAATCAAAGCAACATATTTGCTGCATCTGTTATTTCTAACTTCTATATTATTTATTTTTGCAGGAAGGACGGGATGTTACACTGAAAACAATGTTAAAAGATTTACTATAGTACTTATATTACTGGGTCTTTCTTTCTGCTCTAAGTTTGTATCAAATAGACAACAAGGTTTTACTGTAATGAAATTACTATATCACTCTGCTTCTAAGTCACAAAAAATGCAGTTTAATAACACATTGACAACCTTCTTTCACTTTCTGTGTTTTTTTAAATGACTCGTTTCAAAATACAGCTTATAGGCACAAAATGAAGATAGTTTAATGCCATCTGGAAAATATGGAAACAGACACAAAATAGTATTCAATTCAACTAACATGTCATAAAAGTAGGAGAACATTCATAACTTTTTTTGGTCAAATCAATACTTCATTTAGAAGAAAAGCCTACTTTGGTGGAATATTTAAATCTTAACCATATTCTGTATTGATACTTCTCTTTCACTCCCCTAAGTTTATTTTTAACAGTATTTTAACAGCATAATTCATGATCACGTGTAATTTGCAAAAGCGTTGCATTTTCTTTTATCAATTCAAAATAAATACCGAATGAGAAAAATTTGAAATGTTCCATCTGGGGTTGCTCCCTGTTATCCTTTCTTCCGGAAACTGATGGTATTGCAAAAGTGAAAAAGAATTTTAACTACACTGGTAGAGAAGAAACTCAATACATAAAAAGCAAGAAGTTCAAGTGTATTGAGTGACTATTGTGGTTTTAGTTTACATATTAACATCATTTCATGAAAATATTGAAAAGATTTCATCCTCTCATTGATTGAAAAGATTTCATCCACTCATTTCATGAAAGCTTCCATTCTTACATAGTAAAATACAAAAGTTGACAAACGACAATGCAAGAAATCGAATTTAAATATGATTAAAAGAGAAAATTCAAATATCACTACAAATTGAATTGATAAACTGTGTACAAAAACCAATTATATTTACACATTCAACAAATGGAAAAATATTTCATACATAACAAATGTCTATGACTAGCTTTAGAAAACCAAATCACACTGACAGTGGAAGACAAAAAATCTTAATCATAAAATTTGTGTTCACCTTTGCTTTTGTCAGATCTCAACAATGCAGATTATCTACATGACACTATCAAGGTTTCTCTAGATTCATTACTAGGTGAACTCTTGTAATAGAAGTACAATACCAATTGTATCATTGTTAAAACAGTACCTAAAATATCAAACACAAATGTAGGTAAACAAAAACGAGCCAACAGAATAAACATCTGAATTCCGAAACTAAAATGAATTTCAGAAAGAAAAAAAAAAAAAAAAAGAGCTGAAAAAAGGACTCTTACATAAATGAAAGCATCATCACTGAGCAATCCATAAAGAAGGAACGAGGCAATCATTAGGAATGTGGAAAGTGAAAGATAAAATGGCATAAACTCGACACTCTTCGTGCGAATGACCAATTTCTGAGAAATTATATAGATAAATAATTTCACCAAACTTAAAAACTAGTAAAACTCGGTATTACATTGATATATCTAGGAAGTGTAAAACTTACAATTATAAACAACGGAGAGACAAACAATGAAATGAGAGAAGCACAGCTCAAGAATCCAACAAGCATTCGGCGCATGGAACTATCGGTTATTTTCAAACTCCCAACTAGTATGATTCCAAATATTCCAAAAACTGCCAATAGTAATCCAAACATTCTCATCTATCAAATGACAATATACAATAGCACATATCAGTAACAATTAACAAACCAATATTTTCTGTAAAATTTATTATAAATTTCCATAGTATCAACAAATTAACCAACCTTTCTAGGTTTCTCAACATACATTAAAAATAAAACAATGTATACAAGCTGAAAAGCTGCTCCAATTGAATTAACAGTTGTAATCAATAAATTATCAGGTGCTATAAGAGGTGTTCCATACCATAAGCAGATCAAACAGTTCAATAGAGAATAAATATATGGCAATCCTGAGAACATATCCGTTGACCCATTTCCAATAATTCTCCTAAATGTGGGTCTATTGTTCACAACAAAATAAAGAGTTAATAATCAAAAGATAATCATCAAATACTTCTAAGTTCATTTTTTTTTTTAATAAAAAAATAAATTAATTTTTGGAACTTACATTGGGGATACAAATAGCCCAAAAGCAAATATGTTCCCTAAAAATAAACAAGCATATATTATGATAAATATAAGTCCAAAGTGTTACATGTGATAAAAATATCTATGACACAGAGAAAGAAAAAGTACCAGCAATACCAGCTGCATCCTTGCCAACTTCACAAATGAAATAACCATTAAACAGAGACATCAGTCTCTAAACAATACCAAATTCAGCACAAACAAACTAAGCCCCTCGATTTATGGTTTATTAAATCAGGTATTTGTTAATGAAATTTGAGATGTTTTTTTCTATCTTTCTCTCTATCCTCTTTTGTTAAAAGTTTTATCTTTCTAAATCTGTATTGTGCACCTCAACCTCTCACCGCTAATGATTGACTTTGACATGTATTAGAATGACTAAGACACGAAAACGTTTTTATTTTGGCGTAAAGTGTGTCATTTCTAACTTTAAAAAGTTTCATTTTTAAATTATTAGTTTTTTTTCTCTCTTAAGTAACACCGTAATTAATTCATAGTTTTTCGAATCCAACCACTGCTATCATTTAGATCACTCAGAGCACCTATAATGGTGAACTCAACATATTTTTTATTTATTTCGAGTCTACTTTGCCACACTATTTTGAAGCAACTCATTTATTATTACTTCAAACCATATATTGAGTCCCCCAACTTTAATTTATATATTAATATATTATTTATATTTAATTTTATTATAACTTAAAATATTAATTTAAATATTTTAATTAATATTATTATACATTATTTTAATTTAAAATAAAATTGAATTTAAATTTTTATAATAATAACAAAAATTAAATGTTAAATATATACATGACATAAATAATTAAAAATGATAAAAGTAAATAATAAATTTAAACTTTTCATCTTTTAGTTGTTGAAGATTAATTTTCTATCTATAAAAAATGCAACCAAAATTGTTGAAGATTATATTGAATTGGATTCATTTGCTACAAACAAATTTTTTTTTGGAATAATAAGATGAAAAAATAAGTTAAAAATATTGTTAATAAAAAAAACTGTATTATAAAAATTGTGAAAGAAAAATTAAGAGTAACAAAAAAACAAATTGTTTTAATTAATAAAAAATTAATTTTATATATAAATTAACGGTAAAAAAATAAATTTATTATTATTAAATTATAAAAGTACCGTTATTTCATGAAGTAACTACAACGACTAATATAAATTTTAAATAGAATTAAAAATATATATTGATTTAAATATGTAAAAGTGAACCAAGCAATATCATATAAAATAATAATATTGGGATTACGTCTAATATCAATCAACTAGTTTAAATCCACTTAATAAAACAAAATAATGAAAGATTAATTGTAGAATTTTCCCGAACGGTAAATTCCCCTATCTTTGTCACTAGATTAATTATCTAGGTCTTGAAAAACATCGTTAATCTAATAATGGTTAACTTATTATGTCAAATCACACTCTAGTCTAAATTAAAAGCATCATTGCAGATTTTAAAGTAAATTAGTTGCTACTATTTCTTTTATTAATTTAACAAGGTGAACTAATCAAATAGCAATAAATTCAAAACCTTACACAATGAAATACTAGTGAAATAATGCATGAAGATTTTATCATGAACATAGTGTTGGGTGGACTCCCTTCCCAAGTGGAACCCACCAATTTTACTAGTATTATTATTATTATTGAAATAAAAAGAAAAAGGAAAAAAAAAAGGTTTTAATGGGCTTGGCCCACTTGAAGGTAATAAAAGGGATTTAGAAATCCCTAAGAAGACACACAAAAAGACAACGGAATAAGGGTTTAGTTCCAGTGGTGGTAACATGTGTGTAACAAACTTGTTCCGTTTGATCTACAAATTTAGTATGTTATTCCTACCACTGAGTTTGTTATTTTAATATATAATTTGAGTAGTTTTATCTTCTCTGAGAGTTACTTTGGCATATCCACTTTAGTGGAAGGTTGTTATAAGGTTGTTATAGGGTTGTTATTGTTGATTGATATTCCCTATTGTTATTAGGAAGACTCTTGGTGTACCCATTAATTATTACAGTGGAAGTTTTACTGGACTAGGTCCCGTGGTTTTTATTCTCTCAATTTGAGGGAAGTTTTCCACGTTAAAA
>NC_021166.2:33687352-33689957 GCF_000331145.2 Cicer arietinum | reverse complement strand
CAAGGGAAAAAGATGAAGACAAAGAGAAGAAAAATGATAAAGATACAACAGCAGTTGCATCTGTTAATAATGTCTACATTGTTTGTGATGATAATTCCATAAACCTTGCATGTCAGGAATAAACTTGGATTATTGATTCGGGTGCCTCATATCATGTTACTCCTATGCGTGATTTCTTCTCATCTTACAGTGCTGGTGATTTTGGCATGGTAAAAATGGGAGATGAAGGAGTATGTAAAATTATCGGTATGGGAGATGTTTGGGTTGAAACTGGGATTGGTTGCAAGCTTCAATTGAAGAATGTTAGACACGTTCCTGATATTCGTCTCAATTTGATTTCGGTGAAAGCCTTGGATATTGATGGTTATCACACTTTCTTTGGTGGTGGTGGTATATGTAAAATCACTAAAGGGTCCCTAGTGGTTGCAAAGGAGCAAAGTTCCACTTCTCTCTATAGGATGCCTACGAAGCTATGCAAGGAAGAAGTGAATGCAATTGAAGATGCATCTTCTGATTTATGGCATGTGCGCCTTGGTCACTTGAGTGAGAAAGGACTCAACATACTTGCGAAGAAACAATTTCTTCTTGTGAAAGGTACGTCTCTAAAAACTTGCACTCATTGTTTTGCTGGAAAACAACATAGAGTTTCTTTTCATAATACTAGTCCTCATAGGAGGCAAAATATTCTTGATTTAGTTCATATCGATGTTTGTATGATGGATAGTAAATCTCTTGGTGGTGCATCATATTTTGTTACTTTTATTGACGACCACTCTAGAAAAGTGTGGGCATTTCCTTTGAAATCTAAAGACCAGGTATTTGGAGTCTTCAGGCATTTTCATGCAAGTGTTGTAAGAGAAACGAGAAGGAAATTGAAATGTGTTCGATCAGATAACGGTGGCGAATACAGAGGTCCATTTAAAGAGTATTGTAGAGAACATGGAATCAGGTTTGAGAAAACAGTTCCAAAGACACCTCAGCATAATGGTGTTGCAGAGAGAATGAATCGTACGATTAATGATAGAATCAGATGTATGCTATCTCATGCAAAATTATCGAAATCCTTTTGGGGTGAAGCAATGAAAACTGCAGTGGATTTGATCAATCTTTCTCCTTCTATTCAACTTGATGGTGATGTTCCAAATAGAGTGTGGACAAGGAAAGATGTCTCTTATCGTCATTTGAGAGTTTTTGGTTGCAGATGTTTTGTTCACGTTCCAAGAGATGAGAGGTCCAAGCTTGATAGTAAATCCAAACAGTGTATATTCGTCGGTTATGGTGATGAAGAATTTGGTTATAGATTGTGGGATCCGGTTGACAAGAAAATTATCAGAAGCCGAGATGTGATATTTCTTGAAGACCAGACTATTGAAGATTTTGATAAAGCTGAAAAACAGAAACCAAATTCCAGAAGTTACATTGAAAATGTTGCGCCTAAGCCTCTTGCAGAAACCTTTGTTGATGGGGGAGATATACAGGTAGATAATGAGAATGTAACTGATGATCATGTGCCTCACCATGATGAGCATGTTCCAGTTGAGCCACCAGCCGAATTTGAGTTGAGAAGATCTACTAGAGAACGTCAACCTTCTCAAAGATATCATCCACATGAGTATGTGATGATCACTGATAGTGGAGAGCCAGCGTATTATCAAGAAGTTATTACAAATGTTGATAAAGAAAAGTGATTAAAGGCCATGCAATAAGAGATGAATTCCTTGCATGAGAATCACACATTTGATTTGGTAAAGTTGCCTAATGATAGAAAAGTGTAAGACCCATAATTTTGAAGTACCCTTTATGTATCTTTGGTGTATTTTAGATTTTGGCTCGGAGGCTTTTAAGTCAAAGTTAATAATATTTTGGAGTTTTATAATCAAAAAGATATTTTAATGCCGATTAAAATTTCTCGTCGATAAATAAATTGAAATTAACTGCGGTGAATCCTTTACGGAGAATTTAATGCGTTTCGGGTGAAATGGTAATTTAACAAATATCTAGATATTTTGAGATATTTGTTAAGTTATGTTTATTATATATATATATGTGTTTGTTTGGAGGGAAAAAGAAAGGAAAACTAGAATGAAGGAAAAGGAAAAGAAAAGAGTATATAAAGGAAAGAAGGAAAAAGGAAGAAAGGAAAAACAAAGGAAAGAAAAAGAAAGGAAGGAAATTCATAAAATTTCCATCTTCTTCCTCGGACACTTCACGCCCAAGATTTCCCCCTCCTTCATTTTTCGTTTTCGTCGCTTTCTTTTCTTCAAAACTAGTAACCCAAGGTTGGGTGAGAGTTAGAACAAGGATTTCCCAACTCCACTCTTCCTCCTTGATTCGAAAACGAAGAAAAACGGTATTTGAGATTCAAACGCAAACCCCTCCGTTTAATCTAGATCCAAGCTTCATTTCGCGAAGGGTTAGAAGGGAAAGTTTCTCACTACCACGCTACGGTGCTAGGGGACCAACATGGAGGCGACGTTGCGAGCGAGGATTTTTAACGGTTTTACTCGCGGTACCGGAAAACCACGTTAGAGCTAACGTTAAGGTAAGGGCTCCTTCCAAACTTCTAGTTTGATTAGGAACTTTATCTGTGGTTGTGTGGGAAGGA
>NC_021166.2:33674459-33687291 GCF_000331145.2 Cicer arietinum | reverse complement strand
ATGAATTTAAAATCATTTGTGTATGATTATGAGTAAATGAAATTGATGTGTTTGAGTGTCATGTTGTGTTGATTTGTGTTCGTCGTGTTTGACGTGTTCTAAGTTAATACGGATGAATTTGATGTGTTTTGGTGGGCGTTGTGAATTGAATCTGATAAAACGTTTTGAGTTGGTTTTGTCGTGAAAATTGGAAAACCATTAGAGTTAAACCAGTATTAATTAATGACTTATTTAATTAATGTTGTTTGAAAGTCGTTTAAGTTAAATGGGTATTAAAAATGGGGAATCTTTTAATACCGCGGTTTACTTAATGTGCGTTTGAGAAAAATGTTTAAGGTAAACGAGTCTTAAGAATGGGGAATCTCTTAAGTTCTGCGTTTACTTAATGTTGTTTTGGAAAATCGTTGAGTTAAATGAGCATTAAGAATGGGGAATCTCTTAATGTCTTGATTTGACTGTTTGCTTAACGTTTTGTTTTGAAAATCATTAAGTTAAATCGGTATTGAGAACGGGGAATCTCTTAATGACTTATTTAATTAATGTTGTTTGAAAGTCGTTTCGGTAAATGAGTATTAAGAATGGGGAATCTCTTAATATGACTGTTTGCTTAACGTTTTGTTTTGAAAATCATTAAGTTAAATCGGTATTGAGAACGGGGAATCTCTTAATGACTTATTTAATTAATGTTGTTTGAAAGTCGTTTCGGTAAATGAGTATTAAGAATGGGGAATCTCTTAATATGACTGTTTGCTTAACGTTTTGTTTTGAAAATCATTAAGTTAAATCGGTATTGAGAACGGGGAATCTCTTAATGACTTATTTAATTAATGTTGTTTGAAAGTCGTTTCGGTAAATGAGTATTAAGAATGGGGAATCTCTTAATATGACTGTTTGCTTAACGTTTTGTTTTGAAAATCATTAAGTTAAATCGGTATTAAGAACGGGGAATCTCTTAATGACTTATTTAATTAATGTTGTTTGAAAGTCGTTTCGGTAAATGAGTATTAAGAATGGGGAATCTCTTAATATGACTGTTTGCTTAACGTTTTGTTTTGAAAATCATTAAGTTAAATCGGTATTAAGAACGGGGAATCTCTTAATGACTTATTTAATTAATGTTGTTTGAAAGTCGTTTCGGTAAATGAGTATTAAGAATGGGGAATCTCTTAATATGACTGTTTGCTTAACGTTTTGTTTTGAAAATCATTAAGTTAAATCGGTATTGAGAACGGGGAATCTCTTAATGACTTATTTAATTAATGTTGTTTGAAAGTCGTTTCGGTAAATGAGTATTAAGAATGGGGAATCTCTTAATATGACTGTTTGCTTAACGTTTTGTTTTGAAAATCATTAAGTTAAATCGGTATTGAGAACGGGGAATCTCTTAATGACTTATTTAATTAATGTTGTTTGAAAGTCGTTTCGGTAAATGAGTATTAAGAATGGGGAATCTCTTAATATGACTGTTTGCTTAACGTTTTGTTTTGAAAATCATTAAGTTAAATCGGTATTGAGAACGGGGAATCTCTTAATGACTTATTTAATTAATGTTGTTTGAAAGTCGTTTCGGTAAATGAGTATTAAGAATGGGGAATCTCTTAATATGACTGTTTGCTTAACGTTTTGTTTTGAAAATCATTAAGTTAAATCGGTATTAAGAACGGGGAATCTCTTAATGACTTATTTAATTAATGTTGTTTGAAAGTCGTTTCGGTAAATGAGTATTAAGAATGGGGAATCTCTTAATATGACTGTTTGCTTAACGTTTTGTTTTGAAAATCATTAAGTTAAATCGGTATTAAGAACGGGGAATCTCTTAATGACTTATTTAATTAATGTTGTTTGAAAGTCGTTTCGGTAAATGAGTATTAAGAATGGGGAATCTCTTAATATGACTGTTTGCTTAACGTTTTGTTTTGAAAATCATTAAGTTAAATCGGTATTGAGAACGGGGAATCTCTTAATGACTTATTTAATTAATGTTGTTTGAAAGTCGTTTCGGTAAATGAGTATTAAGAATGGGGAATCTCTTAATATGACTGTTTGCTTAACGTTTTGTTTTGAAAATCATTAAGTTAAATCGGTATTGAGAACGGGGAATCTCTTAATGACTTATTTAATTAATGTTGTTTGAAAGTCGTTTCGGTAAATGAGTATTAAGAATGGGGAATCTCTTAATATGACTGTTTGCTTAACGTTTTGTTTTGAAAATCATTAAGTTAAATCGGTATTGAGAACGGGGAATCTCTTAATGACTTATTTAATTAATGTTGTTTGAAAGTCGTTTCGGTAAATGAGTATTAAGAATGGGGAATCTCTTAATATGACTGTTTGCTTAACGTTTTGTTTTGAAAATCATTAAGTTAAATCGGTATTAAGAACGGGGAATCTCTTAATGACTTATTTAATTAATGTTGTTTGAAAGTCGTTTCGGTAAATGAGTATTAAGAATGGGGAATCTCTTAATATGACTGTTTGCTTAACGTTTTGTTTTGAAAATCATTAAGTTAAATCGGTATTAAGAACGGGGAATCTCTTAATGACTTATTTAATTAATGTTGTTTGAAAGTCGTTTCGGTAAATGAGTATTAAGAATGGGGAATCTCTTAATATGACTGTTTGCTTAACGTTTTGTTTTGAAAATCATTAAGTTAAATCGGTATTGAGAACGGGGAATCTCTTAATGACTTATTTAATTAATGTTGTTTGAAAGTCGTTTCGGTAAATGAGTATTAAGAATGGGGAATCTCTTAATATGACTGTTTGCTTAACGTTTTGTTTTGAAAATCATTAAGTTAAATCGGTATTGAGAACGGGGAATCTCTTAATGACTTATTTAATTAATGTTGTTTGAAAGTCGTTTCGGTAAATGAGTATTAAGAATGGGGAATCTCTTAATATGACTGTTTGCTTAACGTTTTGTTTTGAAAATCATTAAGTTAAATCGGTATTGAGAACGGGGAATCTCTTAATGACTTATTTAATTAATGTTGTTTGAAAGTCGTTTCGGTAAATGAGTATTAAGAATGGGGAATCTCTTAATATGACTGTTTGCTTAACGTTTTGTTTTGAAAATCATTAAGTTAAATCGGTATTAAGAACGGGGAATCTCTTAATGACTTATTTAATTAATGTTGTTTGAAAGTCGTTTCGGTAAATGAGTATTAAGAATGGGGAATCTCTTAATATGACTGTTTGCTTAACGTTTTGTTTTGAAAATCATTAAGTTAAATCGGTATTAAGAACGGGGAATCTCTTAATGACTTATTTAATTAATGTTGTTTGAAAGTCGTTTCGGTAAATGAGTATTAAGAATGGGGAATCTCTTAATATGACTGTTTGCTTAACGTTTTGTTTTGAAAATCATTAAGTTAAATCGGTATTGAGAACGGGGAATCTCTTAATGACTTATTTAATTAATGTTGTTTGAAAGTCGTTTCGGTAAATGAGTATTAAGAATGGGGAATCTCTTAATATGACTGTTTGCTTAACGTTTTGTTTTGAAAATCATTAAGTTAAATCGGTATTGAGAACGGGGAATCTCTTAATGACTTATTTAATTAATGTTGTTTGAAAGTCGTTTCGGTAAATGAGTATTAAGAATGGGGAATCTCTTAATATGACTGTTTGCTTAACGTTTTGTTTTGAAAATCATTAAGTTAAATCGGTATTGAGAACGGGGAATCTCTTAATGACTTATTTAATTAATGTTGTTTGAAAGTCGTTTCGGTAAATGAGTATTAAGAATGGGGAATCTCTTAATATGACTGTTTGCTTAACGTTTTGTTTTGAAAATCATTAAGTTAAATCGGTATTAAGAACGGGGAATCTCTTAATGACTTATTTAATTAATGTTGTTTGAAAGTCGTTTCGGTAAATGAGTATTAAGAATGGGGAATCTCTTAATATGACTGTTTGCTTAACGTTTTGTTTTGAAAATCATTAAGTTAAATCGGTATTAAGAACGGGGAATCTCTTAATGACTTATTTAATTAATGTTGTTTGAAAGTCGTTTCGGTAAATGAGTATTAAGAATGGGGAATCTCTTAATATGACTGTTTGCTTAACGTTTTGTTTTGAAAATCATTAAGTTAAATCGGTATTGAGAACGGGGAATCTCTTAATGACTTATTTAATTAATGTTGTTTGAAAGTCGTTTCGGTAAATGAGTATTAAGAATGGGGAATCTCTTAATATGACTGTTTGCTTAACGTTTTGTTTTGAAAATCATTAAGTTAAATCGGTATTGAGAACGGGGAATCTCTTAATGACTTATTTAATTAATGTTGTTTGAAAGTCGTTTCGGTAAATGAGTATTAAGAATGGGGAATCTCTTAATATGACTGTTTGCTTAACGTTTTGTTTTGAAAATCATTAAGTTAAATCGGTATTGAGAACGGGGAATCTCTTAATGACTTATTTAATTAATGTTGTTTGAAAGTCGTTTCGGTAAATGAGTATTAAGAATGGGGAATCTCTTAATATGACTGTTTGCTTAACGTTTTGTTTTGAAAATCATTAAGTTAAATCGGTATTAAGAACGGGGAATCTCTTAATGACTTATTTAATTAATGTTGTTTGAAAGTCGTTTCGGTAAATGAGTATTAAGAATGGGGAATCTCTTAATATGACTGTTTGCTTAACGTTTTGTTTTGAAAATCATTAAGTTAAATCGGTATTAAGAACGGGGAATCTCTTAATGACTTATTTAATTAATGTTGTTTGAAAGTCGTTTCGGTAAATGAGTATTAAGAATGGGGAATCTCTTAATATGACTGTTTGCTTAACGTTTTGTTTTGAAAATCATTAAGTTAAATCGGTATTGAGAACGGGGAATCTCTTAATGACTTATTTAATTAATGTTGTTTGAAAGTCGTTTCGGTAAATGAGTATTAAGAATGGGGAATCTCTTAATATGACTGTTTGCTTAACGTTTTGTTTTGAAAATCATTAAGTTAAATCGGTATTGAGAACGGGGAATCTCTTAATGACTTATTTAATTAATGTTGTTTGAAAGTCGTTTCGGTAAATGAGTATTAAGAATGGGGAATCTCTTAATATGACTGTTTGCTTAACGTTTTGTTTTGAAAATCATTAAGTTAAATCGGTATTGAGAACGGGGAATCTCTTAATGACTTATTTAATTAATGTTGTTTGAAAGTCGTTTCGGTAAATGAGTATTAAGAATGGGGAATCTCTTAATATGACTGTTTGCTTAACGTTTTGTTTTGAAAATCATTAAGTTAAATCGGTATTAAGAACGGGGAATCTCTTAATGACTTATTTAATTAATGTTGTTTGAAAGTCGTTTCGGTAAATGAGTATTAAGAATGGGGAATCTCTTAATATGACTGTTTGCTTAACGTTTTGTTTTGAAAATCATTAAGTTAAATCGGTATTAAGAACGGGGAATCTCTTAATGACTTATTTAATTAATGTTGTTTGAAAGTCGTTTCGGTAAATGAGTATTAAGAATGGGGAATCTCTTAATATGACTGTTTGCTTAACGTTTTGTTTTGAAAATCATTAAGTTAAATCGGTATTGAGAACGGGGAATCTCTTAATGACTTATTTAATTAATGTTGTTTGAAAGTCGTTTCGGTAAATGAGTATTAAGAATGGGGAATCTCTTAATATGACTGTTTGCTTAACGTTTTGTTTTGAAAATCATTAAGTTAAATCGGTATTGAGAACGGGGAATCTCTTAATGACTTATTTAATTAATGTTGTTTGAAAGTCGTTTCGGTAAATGAGTATTAAGAATGGGGAATCTCTTAATATGACTGTTTGCTTAACGTTTTGTTTTGAAAATCATTAAGTTAAATCGGTATTGAGAACGGGGAATCTCTTAATGACTTATTTAATTAATGTTGTTTGAAAGTCGTTTCGGTAAATGAGTATTAAGAATGGGGAATCTCTTAATATGACTGTTTGCTTAACGTTTTGTTTTGAAAATCATTAAGTTAAATCGGTATTAAGAACGGGGAATCTCTTAATGACTTATTTAATTAATGTTGTTTGAAAGTCGTTTCGGTAAATGAGTATTAAGAATGGGGAATCTCTTAATATGACTGTTTGCTTAACGTTTTGTTTTGAAAATCATTAAGTTAAATCGGTATTGAGAACGGGGAATCTCTTAATGACTTATTTAATTAATGTTGTTTGAAAGTCGTTTCGGTAAATGAGTATTAAGAATGGGGAATCTCTTAATATGACTGTTTGCTTAACGTTTTGTTTTGAAAATCATTAAGTTAAATCGGTATTGAGAACGGGGAATCTCTTAATGACTTATTTAATTAATGTTGTTTGAAAGTCGTTTCGGTAAATGAGTATTAAGAATGGGGAATCTCTTAATATGACTGTTTGCTTAACGTTTTGTTTTGAAAATCATTAAGTTAAATCGGTATTAAGAACGGGGAATCTCTTAATGACTTATTTAATTAATGTTGTTTGAAAGTCGTTTCGGTAAATGAGTATTAAGAATGGGGAATCTCTTAATATGACTGTTTGCTTAACGTTTTGTTTTGAAAATCATTAAGTTAAATCGGTATTAAGAACGGGGAATCTCTTAATGACTTATTTAATTAATGTTGTTTGAAAGTCGTTTCGGTAAATGAGTATTAAGAATGGGGAATCTCTTAATATGACTGTTTGCTTAACGTTTTGTTTTGAAAATCATTAAGTTAAATCGGTATTAAGAACGGGGAATCTCTTAATGACTTATTTAATTAATGTTGTTTGAAAGTCGTTTAAGTTAAATGGGTATTAAAAATGGGGAATCTTTTAATACCTCGGTTTACTTAATGTGTATTTGAGGAAAATGTTTAAGTTAACTGGGCGTTGAGAATGGGGAATCTCTTAATGTCTCGGTTACTTAACTATCGTTTTTGAAAATCGTTTCGGTAAATGAGTATTAAGAATGGGGAATCTCTTAATATGACTGTTTGCTTAACGTTTTGTTTTGAAAATCATTAAGTTAAATCGGTATTAAGAACGGGGAATCTCTTAATGACTTATTTAATTAATGTTGTTTGAAAGTCGTTTAAGTAAATGGGTATTAAAAATGGGGAATCTTTTAATACCTCGGTTTACTTAATGTGTATTTGAGGAAAATGTTTAAGTTAACTGGGCGTTGAGAATGGGGAATCTCTTAATGTCTCGGTTACTTAACTATCGTTTTTGAAAATCGTTTCGGTAAATGGGTATTAAGAATGGGGAATCTCTTAATATGACTGTTTGCTTAACGTTTTGTTTTGAAAATCATTAAGTTAAATCGGTATTAAGAACGGGGAATCTCTTAATGACTTATTTAATTAATGTTGTTTGAAGGTCGTTTAAGTTAAATGGGTATTAAAAATGGGGAATCTTTTAATATCTGCATTTGCTTAACGATTGTTGTGAATGGAGTCTGTGTATGCTCATGCATTTCATTTGGTAAATTGTGTCGACCCGTGATAGGTGACACCTTGGTAAACTGTACGGACCCGTGATAGGTTGTACGTTTGCGATTTATATTTTAGTAAATCGTGTTGACCCGTGATAGGTGACACCTCGGTAAACTGTACTGACCCGTGATAGGTGGTACGTTTACGATTTACGTTTTTGGTGAATTGTGCTGACCCGTGATAGGTGGCACCTCGGTAAACAGTACTGGTCTGTGATAGGCGGTACGTTTACGATTCCCGCTTTTTCTTTTAGTAAATCGTGTTGACCCGTGATAGGTGACACCATGGTAACTGTACTGACCCGTGATAGGTGGTACATTTACGATTTACATTTTTGGTGGATTGTGCTGACCCGTGATAGGTGGCACCTCGGTAAACAGTACTGGTCTGTGATAGGCGGTACGTTTACGATTCCCGCTTTTTCTTTTAGTAAATCGTGTTGACCCGTGATAGGTGACACCATGGTAACTGTACTGACCCGTGATAGGTGGTACATTTACGATTTCCGCTTTTTCTTTTAGTAAATCGTGTTGACCCGTGATAGGTGACACCATGGTAACTGTACTGACCCGTGATAGGTGGTACATTTACGATTTCCGCTTTTTCTTTTAGTAAATCGTGTTGACCTGTGATAGGTGACACCTCGGTAAACTGTACTGACCCGTGATAGGTGGTACGTTTATGATTTACGCATTTTAGTAAATCGTGCTGACCCGTGATAGGTGGCACCTCGGTAATTGGTACTTTGGCCTGCGATAGGCGGTACAATTATGATTTACGGCCCTTCGAGGAGGGTTTTGGTTTGGAATTCCGAGTCCATGCATTTTGGCATATACGCATTGCATTAGGGTGCTTGGCACGCGAGTCGTGTTTGATTCGAGTCTATGATTGAGTGTTTTGAATTTTGATTTATCGTGGTAATCGCGTTGAAGGTGCTAAGTGTTATGTGTTAATTATTGTGTGTAAGTATGATGGTTTTCGAAATCCCATTTGCCGTGGTAATCGCGTAGGAATTGCTAAGTGTTAGGTTGTGGACTTGATTAGAAATGACTTGAGTTAATTCATAAATTTTTGGAAAAATGATCAGGGAAATCGATTTCCCAATCGATTGGATGGTAAACAGGGACTTGGCCAAATGGACAAAATCGATTAGCCAATCGATTTTGTAATCAGTTTTCGAAAATCATTTACGAAATCGATTGCCCAATCGATTGGGCCTAAGTCAGGGACTCATCCATATTCGACCAAATCGATTTGGAAATCGATTGGCTTAAAACCTGGGGGCTCAGTACTCACTCAATCGATTGCCAAATCGATTGATTCAAGCCCAGGATTCTGTTTTCATTAAAACCTTCACCCCAATCGATTTCCCAATCGATTGGCTCAGTGAAAATCCTCAGTTTGAGTTAGATGATTGATTACTCATTAACTTATCCATGTCTTGATTTGTTATGTGTTAATTAGGAGATTGATAACTTCATTTTTCTTTCATTTTTAATTGGCAAAGTATTGTATGAACTTTTCGCATATTGAAAATCCTGTTAAGGTGCATGCTTAGTTGAAAAGTTATTTTGAGCATTTAAAAACTTAATTGCTATGTGTTAACTGTTATTTTTTTGGTTGGTGACCCTTTACAATTATTGTGGAAATCGGGGCTTTGCCCTCAGATGAGAGTCAGGACGGTCCTACCGGTTCGTACCCTACGGACGCGAATGGAGATGGAAACGCTTGACTGCAGTTACGTTAGGAGGATCTCACGGGGC
Organism: Cicer arietinum; assembly: GCF_000331145.2. Lineage (NCBI taxonomy): Eukaryota > Viridiplantae > Streptophyta > Magnoliopsida > Fabales > Fabaceae > Cicer > Cicer arietinum. The sequence goes on along the minus strand of NC_021166.2, from coordinate 33,678,083 downwards.
GCGTGGAGATCACTCAGGGTGTATAGCTTTTTGGTAGGATGATCAGATTAGGATGATGTATAGGGACTAGGTGTCCTTCTTTTTGGGTTGAAGTATTTATATTTTGGAAAACTGTACTTATACTAATTTTGTCAGTTTGACACCTTATTCGAATTGGTTCCAAGTACCATTTGCTGTTGTGTAAATATTTTTGATTTATAATGGGAGAAACTTTTCCGCTGCTTGTAATTTATAATGACGCAATTATTTATCCAAAGGCATTTCTTTATTTATTTCTCTGTTTTATTTTAATTTCTTTTTGAAAAAAAAAATATACCCTCGCTTTGAAAAACGGGGTGTTACAAAAAGCACTCAAGAACAAATGGGTATACAAGATAAAGACAGAAGAGAATAGTTCTCAACCAAGATACAAAGCAAGATTGGTTGTGAAAGGTTTTAATCAGAGAAAAGGTATTGACTTTGATGAAATTTTTTCACCTGTGGTGAAGATGTCCTCTATCCGAGTTGTGCTTGGGTTAGCAGCTAGTTTGAACCTAGAAGTTGAACAACTTGATGTGAAAACTGCATTCCTTCATGGTGATTTGGAGGAAGAGATCTATACGGAGCAACAAGAGGGTTTCGAAGTCAAAGATAATGAGCATCTTGTTATATGTGGATGACATGTTGATTATATTATTCTCTTGTTATATGTGGATGACATGTTGATTGTTGGTCATGACACTAAGAATATTCAATCTTTAAAGAAAGGTTTGAACAAGTCTTTTGCAATGAAAGACTTGGGTCCTGCAAAGCAAATTCTGGGTATGAGAATCACTCGTGATAGAAAGAATAATAAATTGGGGTTGTCTCAACATAATTATATTGAGAAGGTGTTAGAGAGGTTTAACATGAGCAAGACAAATTGCTACTATTAGTACTCCACTTGCTACTCATTTTAAATTGAATTCTGCTAAATGTCCTACAAGTGAGAAAGACAAAGAAGAGATGAAGAAGGTTCCTTATGCATCCGCAGTGGGTAGTTTGATGTATGCTATGGTATGCACAAGGCCGGATATTGCCCATGCAGTTGGAGTTGTTAGTCAATTTCTCTCTAATCCTGGTAAAGATCATTGGCAAACAGTGAAGTGGATTTTCAGATACCTTAGAAGCACTTCCGAAGTGTGTTTATGCTATGGAGGTGGTGAACATGTGTTGGATGGCTACACAGATGCAGATATGACAGGTGATCTCGATTCTAGAAAATCTACTCTGGTTATATGATGACTTTTGCAGGGGGAGCTGTGTCTTGACAATCGAGACTACAAAAGTGTGTTGCTTTGTCCACTACTGAAGCTGAGTACATTGCAGCAACTGAAGCTTCCAAAGAACTCTTGTGGATGAAGAAATTCCTACATGAGTTAGGCCTCAAGCAAGATAAGTTTGTGTTATTCTGTGACAGTCAGAGTGTGATCCATCTCAGCAAGAATTCGACTTTTCATGCAAAGTCGAAGCATATTGAAGTGCGGTATCATTGGATACGAGATGCACTGGAAATGAAGTCATTTTTAATTGAGAAGACTCATACTGATGAGAATGGTTCAGATATGATGACGAAGACCTTGCCTGTGTCGAAGATGATATGTTGCAGAAAGAAAGCTGGCATGGTTGAGCAGTACCTTCCCACTTGAGTCGTGAGGGGGAGATTTGTTGGGTGGGCGCACTCCTTAAGTGGAACCCACCAATTTTACTAGTATTATTATTATTATTGAAATAAAAAGAAAAAGAAAAAAAAAAGGTTTTAATGGGCTTGACCCACTTGAAGGTAATAAAAGGGATTTAGAAATGACACACAAAAAGACAACGGAAGAAGAACGGTTGCCAGAAGAAAAATAAGGGTTTGGTTCTAGTGGTGGTAACAGGTGTGTAGCAAACTTGCTCCGTTTGATCTACAAATTTAGTATGTTATTCCTACCACTCTAGTCTAAATTAAAAGCATCATTGCAGATTTTAAAGTAAATTAGTTGCTACTATTTCTTTTATTAATTTAACAAGGTGAACTAATCAAATAGCAATAAATTCAAAACCTTACACAATGAAATACTAGTGAAATAATGCATGAAGATTTTATCATGAACATAGGTACCGATGTGGTTTGAAGATCATTCAAATTTAACATTACAAAACAGAATTGAACGATGTCTAATTCATTAGATGTAAATAAACAACATCAAAAAGGTTAATCTCAAATTACAAGTTTGATAAGTAGCTAGCATACAAAATATAATTTGAGAAGAATAGAATAAGAAAAAACTTATCAACTGTTGGCTTGATATTTTCCTCTTGGACTTATAGATCAGCTCTTACTTCTAAGCTATTCTTCCTCTCCTTATACCCCTAAATTATAGTTTGTAGCACCATATCTTACTTGACACTAAGCTCACCAAAAATATGTAATAAAATTTGATTTCCATTTCAAAAGTTCTTTTTCAATTTTTTTTAAAAAAAAAAATTTAAACTTATTTTTTAAAAACAGTTTTGCAAAACTATTTTCAACACTACACTTTTAAAACTAAAAATATAAAACAGATAAATTATGTTTTGTTTCTCATTTTCAGTTTTAAGTTTGAAAAAAATAAAATAAAAAAATAAAATGACACAGATAAGTATATGAGTAAACTTCCTTAATTAATATTAGCATATCAATTATTTTAATTTAATTTTGAATATGAATTTGCTTTTATTTGCTAAGAGTAAGTAGTTTTCTACTTTTTAGATGATGTGCTTTACTTTAAAGTCAGGGCTCCTTCCAAACTTTTAGTTTGCATTTAGGGACTTATCTGTAGTTGTGTGGAAAGGAATTTGTTAGGGTTGAATGTATTGATTTAGGGAAAATTAATCTAAGGTTTTGTGGGTAAAGTCTTAGAGTTAGGTCTTGACCATATTGATCGGTGTTTCGTAGAAAATGAACTTAACTCATTTGTGTATGATTATGGGTAAATGAAATTTGATGTGTTTGAGTGTTATGTTGTGTTGATTTGTGTTTGTCGTATTTGACGTGTTCTAAGTTAATACCGATGAAATTTGATGTGTTTTGGTGTGGATTGTGAATTGAATTTGATAATATGTTTTGAGTTTGTTTTGTGTGGAATTTGAAAACCATTAGAGTTAAACGAGTATTAAAAATGGGGAATCTTTTAATGTCTCGGTTTACTTAATGTGTGTTTGTGAAAATCGTTTAAGTTAACTGGGCGATAAGAATGGGGAATCTCTTAATGTTTGGGTTACTTAATGTTGTTTTGAAAATCGTTTAAGTTAACTGGGCGATAAGAATGGGGAATCTCTTAATGTCTCGGTTACTTAATGTTTGTTTTTAAAAATCGTCTCAGTAAAGGAGTACTAAGAATGGGGAATCTCTTAATGTCTTGTTTACTGAATGTTTTGTGTGGAAATCGTTTAAGTCAAAATTATATTAAGAATGGGGAATCTCTTAATATGTCTGTTTGCTTAATGTTTTGTTTTGAAAATCATTAGAGTTAAACGAGTATTAAAAATGGGGAATCTTTTAATATCTCGGTTTACTTAATGTTGTTTTGGAAAATCGTTTAAGTTAAATGAGTATTAAAAATGGGGAATCTTTTAATATCT
>NC_021166.2:33666692-33673446 GCF_000331145.2 Cicer arietinum | reverse complement strand
ACTGCAGCTACGTTAGGAGGATCTCACGGGGCGCGTGGAGATCACTCAGGGTGTATAGTTTTTGGTAGGATGATCAGATTAGGTTGATGTATATGGACTAGACGTCCTTCTTTTTGCGTTGGAGTATTTTAATTTGGAAAACTGTACTTATACTAATATTGTCAGTTTGACATCTTATTTGAATGGGTTCCATGTACCATTTGTTGTTGTGTAAATGCTTTGGATTTATATTTGGAGAAACTTTTCCGCTGCTTGTAAATTATAATGACTCAATTATTTATCCAAAGGCATTTCCTTGTTTATTTCTCTGTTTTAGTTTAATTTCTTTTGAAAAAAAAAATACACCCTCGCTTTGAAAATCGGGGTGTTACATCTTGTATGTTGGCATTGCTTGGTTTTATATGATCGTAGTCACAATGTTTGCTGCAAACAATTTGTGACCATGAAATAAGACAACGATGACAGTTGCAAAAATCCACTACTGCCTTCTTTTGCACTTTCCTTCGACAAGTGACCAACCATTAGAAAAAGATAAATCAAATCCTTCTTCTTAGTTTCCTATAGGGATGTCAATGCAATAGCAACCAACCACTAGAAAAAGATAAATCGATTGATAGTTCAAACAAAGTTAGTAGATCTGATTTGTAGCTTTACTTCATAAAGGCTTTCTAATTTTCAATTTTTTGTTATGGCAATATGCCAAAGCAAAAGTCATGTCACTTTGACACACACTATATGTATTACTCTGCAATTACAACTATGTGTATAATGTGCATTAGTTTGGAAATTACCAAACAAGTTGGAGAATTTGAAAAAGCATGAAGAATTCAAGTTTTCATTCGCAATTCATTACGACTTCTTCATCACCTGCCACACATACTTATATTGCGCCTACGTCTGCCTGTGCTGCACAAGTAACCTAACTACTTAAGAAGTGACAAATTAGTCAAGAAAAGTTAGGACTATGAGTTTGTTTGGTTCTTATGAAATCACACGTTTATTCACATGATAGAGTCTAGCATGTCAAATATTAAAATCACACAACATGTAAGCAGAAGGAGACACTTTATTGATTTCAACATTCAAATTAAACATATCATCAAAGGCGTACCCTTTCCCAACAAAAATACTATTTTAGATATGGTGTACAAATATACCCCTATAGACTGAGTAAATCTTGCCTTATTAAGAAGAAATCTAGAAACCAAATTATTCCTTATTTTTGGGGTGTGCATGACATCCTTCAGAATTAAGGTATTTCCAAAGGTGAATATTAATTCCACATCTCCAATACCAGCAACATTAGTGGTGTGAGAATCTCCTAAGAACACTTTCTTATCTTCAATAACAATGTATATTTTAAACATAACATGATCATAACATGCATGGTGTGACGCACCAGTGTCTATCCACCATCCATCTGATCCACAAAAAATGTTGATTTCAATTATCATAGCAATGAATTTCTCTTCAGTCAAGTTAGCCTACTAAGAAGGGTTTGGCTTGCTCCTACACTTGTGCACCATATGACCTTCTTTACCACACCTAAAGTAGAGAAAGCATAGAGGAATAGGGCCATTTCTAGGAGGTGGTTGTTGCCTTATAATTGGGACCTTTGGTGGGTTCCCATTCTTTTTGTTGTTTTTTATAGTGCGATTATGATTCTTAAGTTGTTTGTCGTTTGGCTTCAGAGCCACTGCGACGAATTTATTTTTCTTATTTGTAACAAGAAGAACTTCATCTTTCTGGTCTTGCTTACGGGATTCTTCCTCAATTCTGAGGCAGGTTATTAGACTTTATAGAGAGAATTCTTTGTTTTATACTTGAGAGAATTTTTTAATAATTTCCAAGTAGGGGGTAGTTTGTCAATAATAATAGCAATTTGAAACTGTTCAGTTAGGGACATACCTTCAGAGATGATATCGTGAGCAATTTTCTAGATTTCATGGGACTGAGCTTCCATTGATTTATCATATGCCATGTGATATTTGAGGTAGCGGCTAACATCATATGTAAGACCCATAATTTTAAAGTACACTTTATGTATTTTATATGTTTTGGATTTTGGCTCGGAGGCTTTTTAGCCAAAGTTAATAATATTATGGAGTTTATAGGATCAAAAAGTTATTTTGACACCGTTTAGAATTACTCGTCGATAAATAAATTTAAATTAAGTGCGGTAAATCCTTTACGGAGAATTTAATGTGTTACGGGTGAAATGGTAATTTAACAAATATCTAGATATTTTGAGATATTTGTTAAGTTATATTTAATATATATATATATATATATATATATATATATATATGTTTGCTTGGAGAAAATAGAAAGAAAGGAAATTAGAAGGAAGGAAAAGGAAAAGAAAAGGTTATATAAAGGAAAGAAGGAAATAGAAAGGAAGGAAAAACAAAGAAAGGAAAAAGGAAGGAAAGAAAATCCAAAACTTCATCTTCTTCCTCTCCCTGCATGCGCGACCCATTTTCCCTCCTTCTCCCATTTTCATTTTCGTTGCTTTCTTTTCTTCAAGACTAGTAACCCAAGGTTGGGTGAGTGTTAGAACAAGGATTTCGCAACTCCACTCTTCCTCTTTGATTCGAAAACGAAGAAAAACGGTATTTGAGATTCAAACACAAACCCCTCGGCGCTACTGGACCAGTTTCAGAAGCGGTGTTGCGAGCGGAAAATTTACCGGATTTACTCACGGTGCCGGAAACGCACGTTTGAGCTAACGTTAAGGTAAGGGCTCCTTCCAAACTTTTAGTTTGCATCTAGGGCCTTATCTGTGGTTGTGGGGAAACGAATTGTGTTAGGATTGGAGTATTGTTTTGGGAAAAATGATTTTACCGCATGTATGTAAGATTTTGAATAATTGAAATTTATTATGTTGATTTGTGTTCATCGTATTTGGCATGTTCATACTTGATGTTTGTTGATTGATGTGTTTTGGTGTGAATTATGAATTGAATGTGAGAATTTGTTTGAGTTTGTTTTGTGTGGAATTTAAAAACCATTAAGTTAAATGAGTATTAAGAATGGGGAATCTCTTAATGTCTTGTTTACTTAATGTGTGTTTGTTTGTGAAAAATCGTTTAAGTTAACTGGGCGTTAAGAATGGGGAATCTCTTAATGTCTCGGTTACTTAATATTTGTTTTTGAAAATCGTTTAAGTTAACTGGGCGTTAAGAATGGGGAATCTCTTAATGTCTCGGTTACTTAATATTTGTTTTTGAAAATCGTTTAAGTTAACTGGGCGTTAAGAATGGGGAATCTCTTAATGTCTCGGTTACTTAATATTTGTTTTTGAAAATCGTTTAAGTTAACTGGGCGTTAAGAATGGGGAATCTCTTAATGTCTCGGTTACTTAATATTTGTTTTTGAAAATCGTTTAAGTTAACTGGGCGTTAAGAATGGGGAATCTCTTAATGTCTCGGTTACTTAACATTTTGTTTTGAAAACCGTTTAAGTTAACTGGACGTTAAGGAGGGGGAATCTCTTAATGTCTCGGTTACTTAATATTTGTTTTTGAAAATCGTTTAAGTTAACTGGGCGTTAAGAATGGGGAATCTCTTAATGTCTCGGTTACTTAATATTTGTCTTTTTAAAATCGTTTAAGTTAACTGGGCGTTAAGAATGGGGAATCTCTTAATGTCTCAGTTACTTAATATTTGTTTTGGAAAATTGTTAAGTTAACTGGGCGTTAAGAATGGGGAATCTCTTAATGTCTCGGTTACTTAACATTTTGTTTTGAAAACCGTTTAAGTTAACTAGACGTTAAGGAGGGGGAACCTCTTAATGCCTCGGTTACTTAATATTTTGTTTTAAAGAAAAATCGTTTAAGTTAACTGGGCGTTAAGAATGGGGAATCTCTTAATGTCTCGGTTACTTAACATTTTGTTTTGAAAACCGTTTAAGTTAACTGGACGTTAAGGAGGGGGAACCTCTTAATGCCTCGGTTACTTAATATTTTGTTTTAAAGAAAAATCGTTTAAGTTAACTGGGCGTTAAGAATGGGGAATCTCTTAATGTCTCGGTTACTTAATATTTGTTTTTGAAAATCGTTTAAGTTAACTGGGCGTTAAGAATGGGGAATCTCTTAATGTCTCGGTTACTTAACATTTTGTTTTGAAAACCGTTTAAGCTAACTGGGCGTTAAGAATGGGGAATCTCTTAATGTCTCGGTTACTTAACATTTTGTTTTGAAAACCGTTTAAGTAAACTGGGCGTTAAGAATGGGGAATCTCTTAATGTCTCGGTTACTTAATATTTTGTTTTAAAGAAAAATCGTTTAAGTTAACTGGGCGTTAAGAATGGGGAATCTCTTAATGTCTCGGTTACTTAACATTTTGTTTTGAAAACCGTTTAAGTTAACTGGACGTTAAGGAGGGGGAATCTCTTAATGTCTCGGTTACTTAACATTTTGTTTTGAAAACCGTTTAAGTAAACTGGGCGTTAAGAATGGGGAATCTCTTAATGTCTCGGTTACTTAATATTTTGTTTTAAAAACCGTTTAAGTAAACTGGGCGTTAAGAATGGGGAATCTCTTAATGTCTCGGTTACTTAATATTTTGTTTTGAAAACCGTTTAAGTAAACTGGGCGTTAAGAATGGGGAATCTCTTAATGTCTCGGTTACTTAATATTTTGTTTTGAAAACCGTTTAAGTAAACTGGGCGTTAAGAATGGGGAATCTCTTAATGTCTCGGTTACTTAATATTTTGTTTTGAAAACCGTTTAAGTTAACTGGACGTTAAGGAGGGGGAATCTCTTAATGTCTCGGTTACTTAACATTTTGTTTTGAAAACCGTTTAAGTAAACTGGGCGTTAAGAATGGGGAATCTCTTAATGTCTCGGTTACTTAACATTTTGTTTTGAAAACCGTTTAAGTAAACTGGGCGTTAAGAATGGGGAATCTCTTAATGTCTCGGTTACTTAACATTTTGTTTTGAAAACCGTTTAAGTAAACTGGGCGTTAAGAATGGGGAATCTCTTAATGTCTCGGTTACTTAATATTTTGTTTTGAATTTTTTTTTTTTGAAAGTAATTAAACATAAAGCAGAGAAATAGATAAAGAAATGCCTTTGGATAAATAATTGAGTCATTATAATTTACAAGCAGCGGAAAGGTTTCTCCAATTATAAATCCAAAACATTTACATAACCATAAATGGTACATGGAACCCATTCACATAAGAAGTCGAACTGACAATGATAGTATAAATACAGTTTTCCCAAACTAAAAATACTCCAATCCAAAAAGAAGGACACCTAGTTCCTATACATCATCCTAATCTGATCATCCTACCAAAAAGCTATACACCCTGAGTATCTCCACGCGCCCCGTGAGATCCTCCTAATGTAACTGCAATCACGCGTTCCCATCTCCATTCCCGTCCGTAGGGTACGAACCGGTAGGACCGTCCTGACTCTCATCTGAGGGCAAAGCCCAGATTTCCACAATAATTGTAAAGGGTCACCAACCAGAAAATAACAGTTAACACATAGCAATTAAGTTTTTAAATGCTCAAAACAACTTTTCAACTAAGCATGCACCTTAACAGGATTTTCCATATGCTAAAAGTTCATATAATGCTTGCCAATTAACAATGAACTCAAAATGAAGTTCTCCAACCATCAAGTAATACATAACTGACCAAAGCATTGATAAATCAATTGAGCAATCGATTTTCTAACTCAAAATGAGGACTTTTGCTGAGCCAATCGATTGCCAAATCGATTTGGTCAGTTCTGCTGAGTTTTTGCATGACCAAATCGATTTCTAAGTCGATTTTGTCAGTTCTGATGAGTCCCTGTGTTGCCAAATCGATTTCCAAATCGATTTCGGCAGTTTTGCTGAGTTCCTGCCTCTCTGCCAATCGATTTCCAAATCGATTTCTTAAAAGATTTTGAAAGATATATTTATACAATCGATTGGCAAATCGATTAGGTTAAAATGGTGAACTTCCTGCAACTCATCCAATCGATTGGGAAATCGATTTCCCTGATCGTTTTTCCAAAAATTCATGCATTTACTCAAGTCATTCCTAATCAAGTTCACAACCTAACACTTAGCAATTCCTACACGATTACCACGGCAATTGGGATCTCGATAACCATCATACTTACACACAATAATCAACACATAACACTTAGCATTTTCAACGCAATTACCACGGCAATTGGGATCTCGATAACCATCATACTTACACACAACAATCAACACATAACACTTAGCATTTTCAACGCAATTACCACAACGACTCAAATTCAAATCACTTAATCATAAAACTCAAATCAACCACGACTCGCGTTCCAAGCACTCTAATGCAATGCGTATATGCCAAAATGCATGGACTCAGAATTCCAAACCAAAACCCTCCTCGAAGGGCCGTAAATCATAATCGTACCGCCTATCGCAGGCCAAAGTACCGATTACCAAGGTGCCACATATCACGGGTCTGCACGATTTACTAAAAAGCGTAAACCATAAACGTACTGCCTATCACGGGCCCGTATCGTTTACCGAGGTAGGTGTCACCTATCACGGGTCTGCACGGCTTACTAAAATAACGTAAATTGTAAATGTACCGCCTATCACAGGCCAAAGTACTATTTACCAAGGTGCCACCTATCACGGGTCTGCACAATTTACAAAAAAGCGAAAACCATAAACGTACTGCCTATCACGGGTCCATACCGTTTATCGAGGTGCCACCTATAACGGGTCTGCACGGTTTTCAAAAACGTAAATCATAAATGT
>NC_021166.2:33653627-33666192 GCF_000331145.2 Cicer arietinum | reverse complement strand
ATGTTTGTTTTGAAAATCCTTTAAGTTAAATGAGTATTAAGAATGGGGAATCTCTTAATGTCTAGTTCACTTAATGTTCGTTTTGGAAATCGTTTAAGTCAAAAGAGTATTAAGAATGGGGAATCTCTTAATATTTCTGGTTGCTTAATGTTTGTTGTGAAAATCGTTTAAGTTAAATGAGTATTAAGAATGGGGAATCTCTTAATATTTCTGGTTGCTTAATGTTTGTTGTGAAAATCGTTTAAGTTAAATGAGTATTAAAAATGAGAAATCTTTTAATATCTGCATTTGCTTAACGATTGTTGTGGATGGAGTCAGTGTATGCTCATGCATTTCATTTTGGTAAATCGTGCTGACCTGTGATAGGTGACACCTCGGTAAACAGTACTGACCCGTGATAGGTGGTACGTTTACGATTTACGTTTTTGGTAAATTGTGATGACCTGTGATAGGTGGCACCTCGGTAAATAGTATTTTGGCCTGTGATAACCGGTACGTTTACGATTTATGTTTTTGGTAAATTGTGTTGACCCGTGATAGGCGGCACCTCGGTAAATAGTACTTTGGCCTGTGATAGGCGGTACGTTTACAATTTACGCTTTTTTTCTTTTAGTAAATCGTGCTGACCCGTGATAGGTGGCACCTCGGTAAACAGTACTGACCCGTGAAAGGTGGTATGTTTACGATTTACGCTTTTTAGTAAATCGTGCTGACCCGTAATAGGTGGCACCTCGGTAATTAGTACTTTGGCCTGCGATAGGCGGTACAATTATGATTTACGGCCCTTCGAGGAGGGTTTTGGTTTGGAATTCCGAGTCCATGCATTTTGGCATATACGCATTGCATTAGGGTGCTTGGCACACGAGTCGTGTTTGAATCAAGTATATGATTGAGTGGTTTGAATTGGAATTGTTGTGGTAATTGTGTTGGAATTGCTAAGTGTTATGTATTGACTATCGTGTGTGAGTGCGATGGATTGTAAAACTGTTTCGAAAACCAATTCGTCGTGGTGATTGTGTGGGAATTGCTAAGTGTTAAGTTTTGGAATTATGTGTGAGTGTGATTGAATTAGTTTAAGTATTTTTGGAAGAATAAGCAGGGAAATCGATTTCCCAATCGATTGGATGAGTTGCAGGAAGTTCACTATTTTAACCTAATCGATTTGCCAATCGATTGTATAAATATATCTTTCAAAATCTTTTAAGAAATCGATTTGGAAATCGATTGGCAGAGAGGCAGGAACTCAGCAAAACTGCCAAAATCGATTTGGAAATCGATTTGGCAACACAGGGACTCAGCAAAACTGACAAAATCGACTTAGAAATCGATTTGGTCATGCAGAAACTCAGCAGAACTGACCAAATCGATTTGGCAATCGATTGGCTCAGCAAAAGTCCTCATTTATGCTAAGTTGAAAGGTTATTTTGTGCATTTAAAAACATAAATGTTATGTGATAATTGTTAATTTCGGTTGGTGGCCCTTTACAACTATTGTGGAAATCTGGGCTTTGCCCTCAGATGAGAGCCAGGACAATCCTACCGGTTCGTACCCTATGGATGGGAATGTAGAGGGGAATGCCAGACTGGAGCTATGCTAGGAGGATCTTACGGGGCGCGTGGAGATCACTCAAGACGTTTAGTTTGTTTTGGAGAATGATCAGATTAGGTTGACATAGAGGGAACAAACGTCTTTCTTTTGAATTGTATTTATTTTAAAATGGAAGATTGTACCTATACTAATATTATCAGCTTGACATGTTATTTTCGATGGGTTACATGTACCAACTTTTGATGTGTAAATATTTTGGATTCATATTTTGAGAAACTTTTCCGCTGCTTGTAAATTATAATGACTTAATTATTTATCCAAAGGTATTACCTTATTTATTTCTCTGTTTTATTTTATTTTCTTTTGAAAAAAAAAATACACCATCGCTTTGAAATTCGGGGTGTTACAAAAATATAAGAATTTTGTTATGTGATGTTTGTTAATTTCGGTTGGTGACCTTTACAATTATTGTAGAAATCTGGGCTTTGCCCTCAGATAAGAACCAGGATCATCCTACCGGTTAGTACCCTGGAGATGGGAAAGTAGTTAGTCATACTTGACCAAAGCTGTGTCAGGAGGATCTTGCGGGGCACGTGGAGATCACCAGGGTGGTGTAGTTTTGTAGCATAATCAGATTAGGTGGTTGCATAGGGACTAGAAGTTTTTCTTTTGGGATGAGCTCATTTTAATTTGGAAGACTATACCTACACCAATATTGTCAGCTTGACATTTTATTTTTGATGGGTTCCATGTACCACTTTTGATGTGTAAATACTTTAATTCGTATTTCAAAAACTATTCCGCTGCTTGTAAATTATGTCAACTTATTTGTCGTTGTGTTATGACTTAAATATTTTATTCAAAAGTATTTTCTTCGTTTTTATGAATTTGTTTTGGAAAAAAAAAATACACTCACGCTGTTAAAAATCGGGGTGTTACAAGTGACATCCCTCAAACCGAAACGGTTTGTTGAAATCAAAAGAACTTGTCTCAGTAATTTCGTCAATAGACATGGTAGAAGAAAACATCTTATAATTTTTAGTTTTGATTTTATAACAAAATTTAAAAAACAATGTCATCGAAAATATTATTGGGTTGAGTCGCGGACTAAGTCATTTTCTTTATAACATTTCACAGCACTGCCCAAATTGTGCAAGGCAAACTATTAACCACGAAGCTCCCAGGATAAAACAGCTTAGATTCATTGTATCAAAATTCTAATGCACCGTAGAAATTTATTCTAGAATTACACCATTAATATGGAAGTCTAATGGCTGTCATTCGTAATATGGTATTGTGACCACTCGAAAGAAAAATAAGAAAAAGAAAGATAGGGAGAAGTAGAGAAAAGTCTCATATTTCAGAGAACTTTTAGTGTATTTTTCAACTGAGTAGAACTCTCTATTTATAAAGGAAATCTGCAACTGGATGAGAGAAAAATGTGTGGTCCATCAGACCTTGGGGCACACCCCAATTTCCATACATCCACATTATAAACACTACAAGTGTGTCATCCCTTTTGTGCAGGACTTTCTTATTTATTCAATGCACACCAACTAGCTCTCATTAATATTACCATCATTTCCCACAATCTCTCATTAATATCATCATCACTAGTGGTGAGAATAGGTCAGGTCAGACCATGCTTTGAAAGGTCTGAGTCTGGTCTATAATCAATTTTTTAGGCTTAAGTCTGACCTACGACCTATCATAGGCTTTTTTTTCGGCCTGACTTGACTTTTTTTTAAAGTCTGACCTGGTATGAAAACCTATTTAAAAGTCTTATTCACATTAAAATAGTTCATTACTATATTTTATATTTTTTTTAAATAGGTTAAACTAGACCTTTATATACATGAAAAACTAATAAAATTATAATCAAATCTAATAAAATTATAACTAGCAAGTCTGTAACAACCTTCCAACAAAAAAAATGAACTCATAATTAACAAACTCCAAAAAGTCACTAAAAAAATAAAATAAAATGAACCCCATAATTAATAATTAACTAAAGACATTGTATATAGTATACACATATCAGCCAACAGAACACATTTAGATCCCAAGAAATGAAAGAAAAAAAAATGATATCAAATCTTCAAGGGGATTTGTATCTCTTGTTTATCAACCTTCAAAATCAGAAGAAAAAAATACATATTGTTAGACATTGGACTAAAAAGTACTAAATAAATAAATGAACAAATTCTTCAAAAAAATGAATAAATACTACTTGATAAAATATCATTTCAAATAAAAAATATTAACCTTTGAGTTTTTTTTTCTTTACATTATACTTATGATGAAATCAATCTCCGCCACAAATGAGAGGTTCAACATATTCTTCATTTAATTTAGAGCGAAATTCATTGATAACTCTACCTCCAACACTAAATGTGGACTCATATACCACAATTGAGATTGGAATAGCTAGTACATTAGCGGCCATCTTAGATAAAAAAAATAGAAAATAATAATAATAAATAAAATTAATATTCTATATATATATATATGCTAGTCTATCAGACCTAATATTTTTTTATAAGTCTGAGTCTGACCTATCTAAATAAATAAGCTTTAAAAATAGTATGAACCTATCATTTTTATTAAACAGGTCAGATCAGACCAGACCATAAATATGATCAGAACATAGGCCCCAGACGTGCGACCTAGTCTATTATAATCCCTAATCATCATTAAGCATACAAGAAAGAATGACTCAAAGAGAAAAATACTCGATAAAGGAGATCCTATATTAATTAGTAAACAATGCTATCATTTTTTTTTTACCAAGACTAAAATATTAAGGTGGAATAATTAATTATACTAAATTAAAATAACTAAATCAATTAATCAAAGACACATGTAATTATTTATATTTTTTTAATATTTTTATCATAATAATTAATATTTCATATTAATAAAACTCTCACCACTATGTATTATAATAATAATAATAATAATAATAATAATAATAATAATAATAATAATAATAATAATAATAATAATAATAATAATAATAATAATAATAAATACATGTGAAAGCAATAACTATATTGTTTGATAGTATTTGTATAGTTGCTTAGTATAATTTTTAAAATTACTGACATTTTTTCCTTATAAAATATTTGATACCATATTATGAATTATGAATTAGGTGATTTGTCTTGAAATCAGTCTTTTTTGAGTTTGATTGAATTAAAAAAGCATATTTAAATTTAAAAATTAATCTGAGTTAATTTGAAGATCAAATAAAAGACACAGCAAATTCAATATATATATATTTATATCAAACAATTGTCGTAATCCATCCTTGTAGACTCTTATTGACTTGAAAAGAAAAAGTGTAAAAAGAATTTAATATGTGTGTTTGTATGTTTTGAAAAGAAAAAACGGCAATAAAAAAAGTACCCTAATTTTATAACTCATCCGCTCTACGGCAATCATTTTCCGATCGGTTTTTACTTCCATCCAAAAAAAACAACAAGTAATTAATAACCGCTAATCAATCATAATTTTCGAAGCACAATCAATTATAGTGAAGGGTGAACGCGTAATTAAGTGAAATAGCGTGGGGGCTATTATGTAATTTAAGTGATCCTCTGGCCCCCCTTAACTGTCTCGGTTGATACATATAAGACGCGTACATATATACGATTTCATTGCTCCACCATTTTCTTCTTCTCATTACACACAGAAGGAGACTCACATCAAATCTCCCTCCTTATTATTTTTCTCTAAACTCAAAATCTCTTAATTCACCTTCTTTTTTCTGGATTCGTTACCATTTTGTAAGTTTTTCTCACTCTTCTTCTTTTCGGTTTCAATTATGTGTGTTATGTTATGTTATGATCCTGGTGGTGCCCATTTCGATTTTTTGCGAAAAGAATTGAGCTTTTGTCAAATGAGTGTTTTTCATGATCTGGGTATTGCTTCCTTTTTACGGATCTGTTTTGATTGTGATTTGTAAAGGTGATCTTTTTTTTTTCTTTCTCTTCATCATTGTGGTGCTTGATTTGCCCACGTTAGTGTACCAAATAGATCTGACTTGATTTTTTAATTCTAGCATCTTACTTATACTTTAATGTGTCTTGTTGTGCAAAATAAGTAGTTTCAATTTTTTAGTGTTTGTGAGGATCTTATGTTTTTTGCTTCATTTTTTTTCTTTTTTGGTTCAATTTTATGCGTTTTGTGTTCTGTTGCGTTTTTCTTTTGTTATTATCCCTAGATGTTGAAGTGTGCACTTCTTTCTAACAAGGCATTGATGAATAATGTAACCTTTTGTTTGTTTTTTTGTTGGCCCGTTTGTTTTTTACATATTAACCACCTGAATGAAGACAGTTAGTATTTTGTATTATTTACTGGTTTATTTTTCTTGGAGGAGTTATCTTCAGCTTTGGTTCTTTTGGTACTTTTCTCTTACCACCCGTAGCGTGGAAGTTTGAAACTACGATCTCCATTTAACTCTACCAAATTGAATACAAATTACAATCTGCCAAATCCTTGTGCTTTGATTTCTTCTTAGTGCGGTAGCTATTGTATGATTTTGATTTCTTTTGTTTGTTGTACACAGGTAGCCTGACATGGCTTCATATACTCCTAAGAATATCCTCATTACTGGGGCAGCTGGATTTATTGCATCTCATGTTGCCAACCGGCTTGTCCGAAGCCATCCAGAGTACAAAATTGTTGTGCTTGACAAACTAGATTATTGTTCTAATCTGAAGAATCTCCTACCTTCTAAATCATCTTCCAACTTCAAGTTTGTGAAAGGGGATATTGGTAGTGCTGATCTTGTCAACTACCTTCTTATCACAGAGTCCATTGACACCATAATGCACTTTGCTGCTCAAACTCATGTTGACAACTCATTTGGTAATAGCTTTGAGTTCACCAAGAACAACATATATGGAACTCATGTTCTATTAGAAGCCTGCAAGGTTACTGGCCAGATCAGAAGGTTCATTCATGTCAGTACCGATGAGGTCTATGGGGAGACTGATGAAGATGCGATTGTTGGAAACCATGAGGCTTCTCAACTTCTTCCAACGAATCCATACTCTGCAACAAAAGCAGGAGCGGAAATGCTTGTCATGGCATATGGTAGGTCATATGGGTTGCCCGTTATCACAACACGTGGAAACAATGTTTATGGACCGAATCAGTTTCCTGAGAAGTTAATTCCGAAGTTCATCCTCCTTGCTATGCAAGGAAAGAATCTTCCGATTCATGGGGATGGTACTAATGTGAGGAGTTATTTGTATTGTGAAGATGTTGCTGAAGCATTTGAAGTTGTCCTTCACAAGGGAGAGGTTGGCCATGTTTACAATATCGGGACGAAGAAGGAAAGGGGAGTTATCGATGTAGCCAAGGATATATGCAGACTTTTTTCAATGGATGCAGAAACTAGTATTAAATTCGTAGAAAACAGACCGTTTAATGATCAGAGATACTTTCTTGATGATCAGAAGCTGAAGAACCTCGGTTGGTCCGAGAGAACCACATGGGAAGAGGGCTTGAAGAAAACCATAGAATGGTATACCAAAAATCCTGATTGGTGGGGAGATGTCAGTGGAGCATTGCTTCCACATCCAAGGATGTTGATGATGCCTGGTGGGATGGAGAGACATTTTGAAGGATCCGAAGGGGAAAATCCGGCATCCTTCAATTCATCTAATACTCGTATGGTGGTCCCAACATCCAAGAACACTGGTGCTCAGCAGAAACATGCTTTGAAGTTTTTGATCTTTGGTAGAACAGGGTGGATTGGAGGTTTGCTCGGGAAATTGTGTGAGAAGCAAGAAATTCCTTATGAATATGCAAAGGGTCGTCTAGAGGATCGTGCATCACTTATTGCTGATATTCAGAATGTGAAGCCAACCCATGTTTTTAACGCTGCTGGTGTCACGGGAAGACCCAATGTTGATTGGTGTGAAAGTCATAAAACAGAAACCATCCGCGCCAATGTCGCTGGTACTTTAACATTGGCTGATGTGTGCCGAGAGAGCAGCATCTTGATGGTAAATTATGCTACTGGGTGCATATTCGAGTATGATGCCGCACATCAGGAAGGCTCTGGCATTGGTTTTAAGGAGGAAGACAAGCCCAACTTTCATGGATCTTTCTATTCCAAGACCAAAGCTATGGTATGCTTTGCTTAAATGATATATGATTTTATTTTTTAACCTTTGTATTGTGAATGAATTTTCTCAGATGATAATTTTTATGTGAATTTTGATCAGGTTGAGGAACTCTTGAGAGAATATGACAATGTATGCACCCTTAGGGTTCGCATGCCAATTTCATCTGACCTAAGCAACCCACGCAACTTCATCACGAAGATTTCTCGTTATAACAAAGTTGTCAACATTCCAAACAGCATGACAATATTGGATGAACTTCTCCCAATTTCAATTGAGATGGCAAAGAGAAACTTGAGTGGAATCTGGAACTTCACAAATCCTGGTGCTGTGAGCCACAATGAGATCCTTGAGATGTATAGGGATTACATTGATCCCAACTACAAGTGGGAAAATTTCACGCTCGAAGAGCAAGCCAAGGTGATTGTCGCCGCTCGAAGCAACAATGAGATGGATGCTACTAAATTAAAGAATGAATTCCCAGAATTGCTTCCTATCAAAGAATCACTTATCAAGTATGTCTTCGAGCCAAACAAGAAATAAGCAGTTTTAATGTTTTAGACATGGAAGTATAACACATCATTCCACTGTTAGTTCCACTCAGTTACATGTGTGTAGAGTGTGGCTAGTATTACAATTGCATTATTAGGTAATTTTCCTAAGTATTAATTTTAATTTCTTAGTGTCCTATGGTACTTTGCAGCCTTAGATAGATGTAAGGCTTCAATTGAAAGCTTGTGATGAGCAACTTTTTTTTTCATCTTTGTAAGGCTTGTATTCTTTTCTTGCTCATCTAGAATGAAAATTTAAAATAAGTGAAGTTTTTATAATTTTTGAGTTTATGCAGATGTACTGGGATATTTATCTGTATTATATAGTGAAAAATCTTGTAATAAAAGAAAAGTTATTTATCATTTTCTTAAAAACTAAAAGAAATGTTAATTTCACACCCGTGTTAAACATAAAGCATGTGCTTCTTTTAATAGGTTATTATTTTACGACATGGCCATTTTTTGTTTGACTTAATTACTTTAAGTTGATCTTTTACGTTTATTTTAGATTTCTATTTTATTTTTTAAAAGTTTTAAGATGGTCTCTCATGTATCATTTCTATTAATTATAATAACTTTGTTTATTTTAAGCCACGTGACTGCCTAGTGTCCAACTAGTGTGTGACATGTAATTAAAAAAATGATAATGTGAGATATTTTAAATAACGTGACATGTAATATAAAATTATTAACACTTATAAAATTGAAATAAAACGTCGTAGAAACTTAGAATACTACTTCAAAAAACATTCATATTTTTTAATTTAATTAATGTATTTAGATGATTCTATATCATATAATTGTAGAACACGAAATTAAAATTATATGAAATTGTCAATTTTTTTTTTCAAAAATCTGAAAGAAGGAATACAACTATCAATTTTTTTAAAAAAAAAAAATCAATTATATGAATTGATAATAATAATAATAAAAGAATTAAAATTGTAATTAATCTTAAATTGTTTAGGTAAACCCTATGCATGCCAACATAAGTGTTAATAATATTAACAATAAAACAAATATTACTATATAAATTAGAAAGGGAACTAAAAATCCTAAAAATCATTTTGAGTTGTTTGAGATGACCTTTTTGTCAGACCTAGACATAATGAAGGCAGGGTTTGTCACGACCCAAAAATTTAATGCCGTGACCGGCGCACAAGCTATACTCCTAGCCTGACAAGCCTATCAATTAACTTAACAATTAAACAACTAAATCGCTCTTTAACTATTTAAAAATATATATATGCTTTTTCTCGAAATTTCGACAGAGTATCCTTTGTAACTTCAACATTCTCAATTAGGGAGCTTACATCACGTTGATAGCCCTCTCCTCCTACGGATGACATTTCTCATAGGGGCGGCTCCATCTAACGGGTAACTCTCCTTAATCAACACGAGGTAACTAGGTGCACCTAACGCAGTTAACAATTTAATAACAATAACACTGATTTCCCAAAACGCGCATTTAAAATCATTTCATCGTAATTCATGAAAAACATACTCAATAGCATAACAATTCAAGATTTAAATACTGTAGCTCATACGTAAATCAAAATAATAACATATTATATAACAACGACCGTTAAATTAAATAATTGACGAAATCGAGATAAAATTCAAAGGTTGTGTTTCCCAAATTTTTCAATAAATACTTTAATATAGAAAACAAGTAAAATAATAATAATAATAATAGCAGTATAAAAATATATGACGATGATCGTCGTCAACTCACAGTTATGGAGAATCGTCTAAGTTTGCTCTCCAACAACTCTCAGAGTAGCCGGCAAGGTCTCAGTTGACAAATCTGAGTATCAAAAATATTTCCTAGACTTTAGAGAAATTTATTCTAAAGTTTAACTACCTCTAGGAAACCATCAACATCAATTAAATATACTCTAAGTACAAAATAAGATTTTTACTCAAAACTACATTTTTCTATGAATTCATACTAGGATTAGAGTTGTGCATTTATCTCAATGAGTTTCAATAAACCACTTTCAAGAGATGGGTACCCTTTTTCTTCCTAAGAACACAAACCCTAACCCAAAAATCTCAACCAAAAGAATTTGTTGGAGTTTGAGAAATTAAGCTTGTGGGGATGTTAAATCTCTTTTAAGGATTGAGGGTTTGAGTAATAGAGTGAGAAGAAGCAATGAGAAGGGAAGGAAAAGAAAGAAAGAAAAAAGAAAAAAAAAAAGGGGAGGGGAGTGTGTGCCAAGAGGGAGAGAGAGAAAAATTTGGAGAAAATGAGGGAGTGAGATGGAAAGGGAGTGAGAGTGAGTGGGGTTAATTTATTTTTTATTTATTATTATTAATTATTATTATTATTATTATTATATTTATTTATTTATTTTTTATTTTGGCACGGGACGTGTCAATCTCCTCCCCTTATAAAAATTCGTCCTCGAATTTATTTAATAAATACCACTAACCTTGAGTTTCAACATAAGTGTGGGTACTTTACACCGATGACTTCTTCGGGTTCCCAAGTAGTTTCTTCGCCGGATGGACCACACCAAAGAACTTTTACTGAAACGATATCCTTTGAGCGTAAACGTCTCACTTGGCGATCTAATATAGCTACTGGAT
Source organism: Cicer arietinum (assembly GCF_000331145.2). Lineage (NCBI taxonomy): Eukaryota > Viridiplantae > Streptophyta > Magnoliopsida > Fabales > Fabaceae > Cicer > Cicer arietinum. The sequence goes on along the minus strand of NC_021166.2, from coordinate 33,655,363 downwards.
GTTCAACGTACGATAGACTCTCATCTAACTGTACGTCTTCATGATTAATCACATGAGAAGGGTCGTGAAGATACTTCCGAAGCATCGAAATATGAAAAACAGGATGAACTTCCGAGAGATCCGGTGGAAGTGCCAAGCGATACGCTACTGGTCCGACTCTATCTAAAACTGCAAATGGTCCAATGAACCTTGGGCTTAGTTTCCCCTTTTTACCAAATCGCAAAACTCCTTGAGTAATGCGCACTCACAGTTAAGATCAATCACCGTGAGAGGACCCTTATAGACTGCTTTCCTTGATTCATGAAGGATCTCATCCTTGGCCCATTGACTGGAAATATTTCCAACATAAATATGAGAACTAGAGCCAACAGCAACACCATTCACTGCACCCCTAGTACCAAGTCCTATATCCATGAATTTTACACGGCCATGAAAATTTCCAGGTGCATAATGCCGAGCTTTTATTGCATCAGTAATCCTTCTGTACTCGACCAAAGCAAAACTTTTCATTGGGAAGAAAATAAACCTTTCAATATGACCAAACCTCTCTATATTTGAAACCTAATATGGCTTTCAGGCATGTCAGGTGCTACACAGCCTACCCATAGCTGCTTAGAAGCAGCGACAATATCTAGAGCAGCAGGATCCCCATCACAGCACCAAACAATTTGACTTTTGGTTAAAATAGTTGGTGACATAAATTGATGATTAGGAGAAGCCAGAAAATTGCTGACAGCTCCACTAGAGGATCTCGACAGAGGTGAATTGAAATTTATATTCAATACTTGATTTTTCTCAACATTTGGGAAATCATTTCTACCTTCAAATGAATTACTCCTAAAGTCTACCAATGTTCTAACTACAGGTGAGAACATATGATGGCTTACTGAGTCCCTAGGTGTGGAACATCTAACATGTTTTTCAATGGCATCTTGAATCAATTCTGGACCGACTAATTTAGCTTCACCAACTTCAAACCACCCTATCGGAGACCTACACCGTCTTCCATACAAAGCCTCAAACGGAGCCATCTAAATACTAGATTGATAACTATTATTGTATGCAAATTCCATCAAGGGCAAATGTTGATCCCAACTACCCCCAAGATCCAGAACACAAGCACGGAGCATATCTTCCAATATTTGTATAGTCCTTTCAGAGTGACCATCTGTTTGAGGATGAAAAGTGGTGCTAAGCTTCAAACGAGTTCCTAATGAAGTTTGGAACGACTTCCAAAATTGAGCAGTAAATTGAGCCCCACGGTCAGAAATAATAGACACCGGTACACCATGCAAAGAGACAATTTTATCTAAATAAAGTTTAGCATATTGAGATGCAGTATAAGTAGTCTTCACAGGCAAAAAGTGTGCAGATTTGGTCAACCGGTCTATAATCACCCACACCGAGTCATAACCTTTTTGGGTTCGTGGTAACCCTGTGACAAAATCCATAGCAATGCCTTCCCACTTCCATTCAAGTATTTCAACAGGTTGAAGTAATCCCGCAGGCTTTTGGTGCTCAGCATTTACTTGTTGACACACTAAGCACCTAGAGGCAAAATCTGCTACGTCTCTCTTCATCCCTTCCCACCAATACAATTCTCTCAAGTCTTGATACATCTTGTTAGAACCTGGGTGAATATTATAAGAAGAATGATGAGCCTCCTCTAAAATTTTTCTCCTTAAGCCGCCAACATTTGGGACACACAGTCGAGCCTTCAATCTCAGCACACCATC
>NC_021166.2:33652545-33653305 GCF_000331145.2 Cicer arietinum | reverse complement strand
TGCTGAAAGATATACTTAAGACTTTTATGATCGGTATAAATCTCACAAGTTTCACCATATAGATAGTGCCTCCAAATCTTAAGAGAAAAAATAACGGCAGGCATTTCCAAATCATGTGTGGGATAGTTCACTTCATGCCTCTTGAGTTGTCTAGATGCATAGGCAATAACTTTACCTTGTTGCATAAGTACACAACCGAGACCAACTCTAGAAGCATCACAATAAACTGCATAACTTTCACCACCTATAGGTAATGCCAAAATAGGTGCTGACGTCAAGTGCTCCTTCAATTTTTGAAAGCTTTCCTCACATGCATCAGTCCATCGGAACTCAACTTTCTTCTGGGTCAACCTAGTCAACGAAGATGCAACCTTTGAGAAATCCTTCACAAAACGTCGATAATAGCCAACTAAGCCAAGAAAACTCCGAATCTCCTTCACTGTGGTAGGTCTAGGCCAACTCTGGACTGCTTCCACCTTACTTGGATCTACGCTTATTCCATTCTTAGACACAATATGTCCTAAAAATGCCACACTATCCAGCCAAAACTGACATTTTGGGAATTTGGCATATAATTGTTTATCTCTTAAGGTTTGCAAAACCAACATTAAATGTTGCTTGTGTTCTTCTTTACTCTTGGAATAAACAAGGATGTCATCAATAAACACAATCACAAATTGATCCAAGAATGGTTTAAAAATGCGGTTCATCAAATCCATGAAAGTTGATGGGGCATTAGTAAGCCCGAAAGACATAACCA
>NC_021166.2:33620738-33651793 GCF_000331145.2 Cicer arietinum | reverse complement strand
CTGAGATTTGGTTATGTGGTACCCAACCACGTCCTCCTTGAAACGAGAAGACTGGTTGTCCTGGTATCTCAAATTTCACCACTTTGTTATGACAATCCAAAGTGGCATGATGCAAAGCCAACCAATCCATACCCAAAATCACATCGAAATCTATCAAGTCAATAACTATTAAATCTACCGGCAACACCTTGTCATCAATAATTACATCACAAGAACGATACAACGACTTAGCAAGCAAATTTCCACCAACAGGTGTAGCTAGAACTAAAGGCTCTTCTAAAGAAGATGAACATTTACCAAGTTGAGTAGCAACCACGAGGATACAAAAGAATGTGTAGCTTTAGGATCAAACAATACATGAGCATCTCTAGAACATATAGAAAGTATACCTGTAACTACTGCATTGGATGTCTGAGCATCCTGACGAGTCAAAGCAAACACTCGAGCCTGACCTCTTCCTGCTGGTATCTGACCTCTACCACCAAATCCTCTACCTCGCTACTGAAATGTTCCTGAACCCCTAACATAAGAATTTCCACTCTGACGCACAAATGCAGAATGAGTCTGAGAAGATGCCAAAGCTGTTGGTGCTGATGCATAACTAGAGGATGGATGTGTCGTATCTACATGACAATCCCTCCTGATGTGACCTATTTGGCCACATTGGTAGCACACCTTAACATTACCATCTCTAGAACAATTCCCGAAGTGAAACCTACCACAAGTAGAACATCGTGTAGCTGAAACACCAGAATGTCTCTGAGGGAAAATGGATTGTGATGCTGCTCCAGAATCTGATCTACGAATCTACATTGTCCTAGAAGACTGCCCACTATGACCACCCCTTTGAGACATGAGTCCTTGTTGCCCCTGATAACCAAACATAGATCCACCACCGCGGTTTGAATAATTACTCTAAGATCCTTCAATCCTTTGCTTCTTATGTGAATCTTGTCTATTGCCTCCTTTTTCCTTCTGTCGTTGCTCAATCAAAAGAGCCAAACTCAAAACCTCAGCAAAAGTAGAACAATTCGACCCAACCAAAGATCTAAATAAATAATCCTTCAATCCTCTAATGAACCTCTTAACACACATCTCCTCAGTGATAGGATAAGGAGCATGTCTGGAGAGCTGTGTAAAACGAGCACTATACTCTGAAACTGTCATACTCTCTGTTTGCTCCAATCGCTCAAACTCATGAGCTAATCCATCTCTAACACTCTCCGGAAGAAAACGAGCCATAAACAACTGAGAAAACTCTCTCTATGCTAACGGAGGTGACCCCACTTGTCTACCATGTGACACTATATCAAACCAATCACGTGCCACGCCTATTAGTTGAAATGATGTCAGTTCTACTGCTCTTGCCTCAGAACAACCCAATGCTCTCCAAAGCCGCTCTAGACTGTCAATGAATTATTGTGGATCCTCAGTTGCACTAGACCCAGAAAAAGTAGGGGGTTTAAGCTTCATGAAGTCTGGTAAAGTAACCTCAATACCCCTCGTTGCAGCAGTTGTCTGACGCTCAACTTGTCTAACCTCTTGTTGACCATTGACATTTTCATGCCTTTGATCACCCTCCTATTGTTGTCCAACGACAACCCCAACAAGTTGTTGCACAACCTGTTGTAACCCCTACACACCAGCAGCAAACTCTTCCATGGCTGGATTTCCGCGCCTCCTCCTAGGTACCTCAACATCAACATTCAAACAACGTCCGCCAACATTAGCTCTACGCCTATTTTGAGCACGAACTAACACACGACATCGTTAACGAGCGCCTTGAGCTTGAGAAATTGACTCATCAACAATTTCCCTTATAGTAGGATTCCTAGTCTTGGGTGGCATTTTCACCTATTCAAAGAACATTGATCAAAGATTGAATAAGGCGACAAGAAATTGTGGAGAGATAGTTATGATGAATTTAAACTCATATTTAGACAACAGATGAGACTCTCATAGAGTGCTAATAGCCCTTGCAAGTAATTTGTGCCCGGGTACACAATTTACTGACAAGAATCTATTATCACCCTATGTTTGCAGCTATTAGGACCTACAACCTGGCTCTGATACCAACTTTGTCACGACCCAAAAATTTAATGCCGTGACCGGCGCACAAGCTATACTCCTAGCCTGGCAAGCCTATCAATTAACTTAACAATTAAACAACTAAATCGCTCTTTAACTGTTTAAAAATATATATATATATGCTTTTTCTCGAAATTTCGACAGAGTATCCTCTGTAACTTCAACATTCCCAAATTTTGTAAAATCCTTGTTCAGCTTTCAATCCAGTCATAATTCAAATAACAAAATCAAATTGCTTAATACACTTCTCAAAAAAAACTAAATAGACTTTCTAGACTCCAAAATAGCTGCAATTACATAGACTCAACAAACGTTACAAAAATGGTCCTCGGTCAAAGAGGCCTACCAAAAAAAAAAGAAGTATGTTGAGACTTGAATCAAATAACAGATTCCTACTCAGCTGCTTGCGAATCTGAAAAAAATAAGCAACATAAAGGGGTAAGTCACAAAGACTTTGTGAGGAGACAACAACCACCATCAATTAGGAGGGAAACACAAAAGGCACGGATAACTGTTTAACCGCTTGACAGAAATATTAAAATCCAGTGAATAACGAAACGAAATCAAAATGAACAACCATAAAATCATTATAAAAATCAAACAAGTAATAATACAAATTTTTTAGAACCAAGAGGCGGCTTTATCTCATTGATAGCCCTTTCATCATAAGGGTGGCCTTTCCCTTAGGGGCGGCTCCATCTAACGGATGGCCCTCTCCTCTCAATCCCGAAACGCATCGTCACGTATCAATTAGGGAGCTTACATCACGTTGATAGCCCTCTCCTCCTACGGATGACATTTCTCCAGGGGCGGCTCCATCTAACGGTCTCCTTAATCAACACGAGGTAACTAGGTGCACCTAACGCAGTTAACGATTTAATAACAATAACACCGATTTCCCAAAACACGCATTTAAAATCATTTCATCGTAATTCATGAAAAACATACTCAATTGCATAACAATTCAAGATTTAAATACTGTAGCTCATACGCAAATCAAAATAATAACATATTATATAACAACGACCGTTAAATTAAATAATTGACGAAATCGAGATAAAATTCAAAGGTTGTGTTTCCCAAATTTTTCAATAAATACTTTAATATAGAAAACAAGTAAAATAATAATAATAATAATAGCAGTATAAAAATATATGACGATGATCGTCGTCAACTCACAGTTATGGAGAATCATCTAAGTTTGCTCTCCAACAACTCTCAGAGTAGCCGACAAGGTCTCCGTTGACAAATCTGAGTATAAAAAATATTTCCAAGACTTTAGAGAAATTTATTCTAAAGTTTAACTACCTCTAGGAAACCATCAACATCATTTAAATATACTCTAAGCACAAAATAAGATTTTTACTCAAAACTACATTTTTCTATGAATTCATACTAGGATTAGAGTTGTGCATTTACCTCAATGAGTCTCAATAAACCACTTTCAAGAGATGGGTACCATTTTCCTTCCTTAGAACACAAACCCTAACCCAAAAATCCCAACCAAAAGAATTTGTAGGAGTTTGAGAAATTAAGCTTGTGGGGACGTTAAATCTCTTTTAAGGATTGAGGGTTTGAGTAATAGAGTGAGAAGAAGCAATGAGAAGGGAAGGAAAAGAAAGAAAGAAAAAACAAAAAAAAAGGGGGGTGGGGAGTGTGTGCCAAGAGGGAGAGAGAGAAAAATTTGGAGAAAATGAGAGAGTGAGATGGAAAGAGAGTGAGAGTGAGTGGAGTTAATTTATTATTTATTTATTATTATTAATTATTATTATTATATTTATTTATTTATTTATTTTTTATTTTGGCACGGGACGTGTCAGGGTTAAAACCTCTGCACAAACTAGCGTCTATTTTCATCGTCAATTATACACATCATTTAGTATGCCAACGGGGTATGCAACTTACGGTCGACCGTTAAGGTGTTAGAGAGATGCGGGCTATATAAGATTTTAAATTTTTATTGGCATAATTTTTTAATTACAAATAAATAATTAACAAATTTAATTTTTAAGCTAAAATATTTTTAAAAAATTATTACATCATCATATTAAAATAATTAAATAGAAAATTTTATTTTATGTTTTTATAATGTGGTATTTTTTTATGTTTCAACTGAAATTGGACTTTTAACTATTTTTTTAATGTGGTATTTTTATTATTATATTTTTTTTTATAAATTTGATATCAAATTGTCCTACATTAAAAAAAAAAATAAGACTGTCCTACTTTTTGAATCCAATACATCATCGCATCATAGGCCTGTGATGTCTTGAAATTTTTTTTTTTTCCAATGCAATAGAAGGTCCTATGATATCCTACATTAATAATTTTGATTTATTTGATACGGAGAAAAAATAGGAAGAAGTTGTGAACATAATATAATTAATTTACTAACTTAATTTCAAAATAAAAGACAATTGTTAAAATAATTTAAATTTATTTATAAAATAAGAGAGGAGTTGTTAAATTAATATTACACATTATTTGTTTAAGCACATCTAGTCAACACATTTTTTTCTTCAATTTAATGTATTTTATTTTATCAATAATATTTTGTTTTTAAAAATATTATAATTATTTTTAATTTATTAAATAAATAATTTTCTAATAGCTAAAATAATTTTTTTTAAACCAATACATTGTCGCATCTCCAGGATGTGGCCTTCTATTGCATTGAAATTTTTTTTTTCAAAATGTCGCATGCAAGAATGCGATTATGTATTGAGTTCAAAAAATATGACATTTTAGTATTTTTTTTTCAATGTGGGACAATTTGATATCAAATATTTTTAAAAAGGATATAATAATAAAAAAAATTCCTATTATAAAGTTTATACAAAATTTCAGACATTCTAAAAAGGAAAATTTGAGACACCAACTTATTATTATTCATAAGCAAAAGATAAATTTTTTATTTACTTTCAGTGAAAATTCTCTATAAATTGACACAATTAGACATCTAGTCTTTCAAGAATTCTTTAGCTTTTATATATATATATATATATATATATATATATATATATATATATACTTATAAAAATAGGACAATAAAAAATTCATGACTCTTACAAGATATCTAAAATATCATAGATGACATTGACATGGAGAATTTAGTCTCTCCATCTCTGTCTTTGACTCTTCCTGAAAAATTCGAACGCATATCGTTCTCCACACACTCTTAAACTAATTCAATGAGCATAAAAAAATTATATTTGTATCTCAAATTCCATTATTTTGAAAATCACAATGTTAACAAATAGAACAAATCTTGAAGTTTAGATTCTAAAACTGCACACATAATTAATTTATTTATTTCATAAAAAACTATTTTTATCAATTCAAAGTAAAAGAGCTATTGAGAATAGGGATAGAAATAGACTAAACCGTCCGTCACGAGCTTATGGTCTGACCTGACCTATTTAATAAAAGGGTTAGGCTCAGACTATTTTTAAAACCTATTTATGCTTGACAGACCGATATATATAATATTATTTATTAATGTTATTTTTTATTATTATGTTAATAATATTATTTCCTATTTTAAATTCTATCAATTAGGCAATCACTCAGTAGTCATTCCATTTTCGATAGCCGTTCCATATTTGATAGTCACTCCATATCCGGTAGTCATTCAATTAGTTAATCACTCAATAGTTATTCCATATTTGGTTGAAAGCTAACAATGGGTGCGTTTGTTTCAGAAAAAAATTTATTCTTTGAAACCAAAAATTATATTTTAGGGTTTAAAGGATGTTTGTTTCAAATTTTTTTTAAAATTATTTTGTTAGAAAAATTATTTTTTGTTTAATATATATAGATATGTACATTGATATTGATACGTGGAGAACATCATGTGGTATGAGTAGATCATTTAAATGTTTTAATATGAATAAGGCTTTTAAATAGGCTTCCAGGCCAGACCAGACTTTTAACAAGGTCATGTCAGACAAAAAAAAGCCTATGATAGGCCGTAGGCCTAAAAAATTAATTGTAGGTCATGCTTAGGTCCTTCAAAGTCTGGCCTAGTCTGACCTATTCTCACCTCTAATTGAGAATACACATATAAATTTACTAAAATCGATAAGGGTAAATCTGCAAACAACCTCACAACAGTCGATTTAATAGTATAAAACGACAAAATGTTTACAAATTTCATAAAATTAAAGTGATATATGAATACTCATGCCTCATAATCTGCAACGTTGATGATGTTGAAGTCATTGATTGAATCTCTATGTAGTAGACCAAAGTAAATTTGTAAATTTGAACAAAATGCACACCGCAACAAGACAGAAAAATCAAACGTCATTTAGTTGACCAGATAATAGAAAAGTATGAAGAAAAAAATTGATTTATAAAAAAATTACTTATTTAGGTAAAATGATAGAGAAAAAACGATGAAGAGAAGTGATTTCGGACAAAAAAAATTGTCTTAAATCATCCATCTTCTAAAATAAAAAAGATGAAGACAAATTAGAGAGGTAGAGAGCAGATGGCGATAGTCTACATGCATAACTGTATTAATATTTCAATTATCAAACTAATTTATTTGTTCATAAAATGTCAATTCAGTAGTAAGAATTTGATTTAAAAATCTCCAGAAGTAAAATTCTAACCGCACCTTTAAAAGTTGTTATACATAGTCCTTATTTTCATCGTTATTTATAATAATTTCTCCTTTTTCATTTACATAAATATTACCAAACTAATTTATTACTTGTTTTGTTTAAAAAGAAATTGATTTGAATTTTAAATTAAATTGATTTTAATTAAAATAAATTTAAATAAAATAATTTATATTTAAATACGTTAATATATGAGTGATAACAATAAATTTCCATATAAAAAAGTATGTACATAAATAAATTTTAAAAGGTCAAATCAATTCTAAATGAACACATCAAATTATACCAAAATTAATTTAAATACTTAAAATCAATTTATCAATCAACGTACTGTTAGGATGTGGCGCTGGGAACAGTGAGAACATAAATACTCAAAAAAGACGTGAGAACATAACTATTTTAAATTAGAATTCCAAGATCTACCAGTTTTATAATATCCGTTAGCTTCACCTACATTGATACAATAAATGGTGGTTGCATAATGTTAGAATTTAGATAATGAAATGTGCCCTGGGGGATGCAGTGTAGAAATAAGGCTTTTTGTTTTTGTTTTTTTATACTACCACTGCAAACAAAATTAAATTCCATGCTATTACCATTTTCTAATTATGTACTAAAATACTATTGTTTTGAAATACATTAGTAAGGTGACACAATGAAATTTACTATTGTTTTGAAATATTATTGTTTCAAGACCCCTGTAGGGCATTCATATGATTTAGAAAAAATAAAATACATATTAGTAAGGTGACACAATTATAAGTAGTATAAATTTTATTGAACAATGAAATTTTAAATTTGATAATGTTGCATGTGATCAATGTTTGATTTATAATTGACAAGATCCTCGTATGGAGTTCCATAATAAATTAGTCCCTGTTAATCCATATAGTAAAAGAATATAAAACTATTATTTAGCAAGTTTGGCAAGTACATTATACATAATTTATTGGGTTAATATGAAAAGTGTTTTACCGTTTTGCTAGTGAAAATGATATATCTCTAGTGCAATGAGGGTTAATGAACAACATGTGATACCAAACCCAAGATTTAAGGAGCAATATACATCCACCCATACAGGCATAGAATGGTGCGGTTGCACGACACATTTATCTGTATAAGTTTGCCAAACAGGCTAAACCCTAACTATATAGTCGAACACGTTGAAGATGTTTCAACAAGAGAGATACATCAAATAAACTCTATTGCAAGATTTGTTAGGGATCACCAAACCCCCAATCAAGCGCAATATGTATGCTCTACAATGTTGTTGTACCTGCTCAGTTGTCCATAGATTCTTTTTTATGGTGGGTGATCTAGCAATGTTGGAAGCAATCTTTAGCTACCAACGATCTCTTGAAATGCATTTTCGTTTCTCATGCTAAGTACAATTTCGTTTCTCATACTAAGTACATTACTTGACGTACTAACGTTCTTCTTCCTAAAAATTCCAATAATAAATGGAGAATGTACATTGATTATATCGATCTTATTAAAATATGTTCCATGTAAGACCCCAAATTTCTTATCAATATATTTTAATAATATTATAATAAAATATATATATATATATATATATTTATTGTTATGATAGTTTCTATGTGTATTTGTCTTAATAATTTATTTAAATTATTAATATATAAAATATTTACTTTTTTCTATTAAAATAAAATAAAGAAACAAAGCCACAGGAAAACGTGTGTAGCTGAAACAATGACCTCTTAACAACTTTAGCAAAGTCTGCTACACATAGTTTTGTAACCAACCTACTCATATATATATATATATAAGTTATATCAGGTTTTTTGGTTTTCTATCTGCCCTCTGGCTCTCACCCAAAACTCGGGTATGCTACATAAGTTTTCCCTCATGAGAATGGCAAGTGAGTTAAGTGTCTTCTTTGAGTTCTTGAATTAAAACTTGTTTGAATCTTATCAATGGCTTCTTTACCATTATGACAATTCGTGGTTGGCTTATGAATCTTCTAGGTTGTGGTGCCTTCCTTTGACATCTTATCAACCTAACCCATGTGTTTTGTTCTTTCCCCCCTTTCATTTGTAACTTTAATCACTTGTGGAATCAACTCAAATTCACATCATTAATGCACCAATTGTGTTCGTGGATTACATGAATTGAAGCTTTCATCCTTACCTAGATTCCTTTGTAGTTTTGAGTTCATAGATGATATCTAAGGGTACTCGAAGACTAAGAAAGAGCATGTCGAACATTTGAGAATAGTCTTTCCGACATTTAAGGAGAAACAATTATTTGACAAGATGTCTAAGTGTGAATTTTGGTTAGAGGAAGTGAGTTTCTTAGGACATGTAATTTCAAGAGGTGGAATATCCGTTGATCCTACCAAGGTGGAAACTTTCTTAGAACGGAAAATGTCTAATTCAATGACTGAGATTAAGAGTTTTCTAGGATTAGCAGGTTATTATCGTAGGTTTATAGAATGACACTCTTGAATTAAAACTTGTTTGAATCTTATCAATGGCTTCTTTACCATTATGACAATTTCTGGTTGGCTTATCAATATTCTAGGTTGTGGTGCCTTCCTTCGACATCTTATCAACCTAACTCATGTGTTTTGTTCTTTCCCTCTTTCATTTGTTACTTTAATCACTTGTGGAATAAACCCAAATCCACATCACTAATGCACCAGTCGTGTTTGTGGATTACATGAATTGAAGCTTTCATCCTTACCTAGTTTCCTTTGTAGTTTTGAGTTCATAGATGATATCAAAGTGTACTCGAAGACTAAGAAAGAGCATGTCGAACATTTGAGAATAGTCTTTCCGACATTTAAGGAGAAACAATCATTTGACAAGATGTCTAAGTGTGAATTTTGGTTATAGGAAGTGAGTTTCTTAGGACATGTAATTTCAAGAGGTGGAATATCCGTTGATCCTACCAAGGTGGAAACTTTCTTAGAACGAAAAATGTCTAATTCAATGACTGAGATTAAGAGTTTTCTAGGATTAGCAGGTTATTATCGTAGGTTTATAGAATGGCACTCCAAGTAGGCCTTACCTTTAACTACTTTGACCCGTAAAGGGAGGTTGTTTGTGTGGGATTTCTAATGTGAGAATAGTTTCCAAGAGCTTAAGAAACAAATGACCTCAACATCGATCATAGTGTTGCCTAACCCAAGTGAATCCTTATGCATAATAGGAAGGTTGTCGCTTACACTTCTTAGACTTAAGATTCATGAAATGAACTACCCTACCCACGACTTAGAACTAGTAACCCTTGTCTTTACGCTTAAGATGGGGAGACATTAATTGTATATATCTAGATTTGAGGTTTTTAGTGACCATAAGAGCCTTAAGTACCCTTTTGATCAAACATAGTTGAATATGAGGCAGCATAGATGGATGAAATTTCTTAAGGATTTTGATTTTGAGCTTAACTATGTCTGATAAAAAAAGTACCCTAGAAAGGCCAATGTAGTGGTCGATTCCTTGAGTAAGAGGTCTTTGAGTGTGTCTGCTTTAATGGTTAAACATAGTGAGTTGTTGGAGCAGTTTAGAGATCTTAGTTTAGTTTGTGAAGTTTCACCAATAAATATTAAGTTGGGAATGTCAAAGGTGACTAATGGACTATTATAAGAGAATAAAAAGAGTAAGAAGTTGGATTTACACCTTCTGGATAATTAGAATTGATTAACCAATGGAGAGAACCTGATTTTAAGATGGGCGTGGATGGAATTTTGAGATTTAAAGATAGAATGTGTTTACATGATGTAGACGAGTTAGCAAAGTTGATCTTAGAGGAAAAATATAGAAGTTGTCTAAGTATTCAATTTAGAGCTACGAAAAATGTATAAAGACCTTAAGAAGATATTTTGGTGGCTTATAATGAAAAAGGACGTGTTTGAGTTTGTGTATAATTGTTTAACCTGTCAGAATATCTAAGGTAGAGTCCTAGAAAAGTTTAAGTTTGATGCAATCTTTGAGTATTGCTTAATGGAAGTGGGATAATATCTCTATGGAGTCTATTGTAGGTTTACTTCTAACTTCAAAAGAGTATTGGATTATTATGATAAACTAACTAAATATGCTCATTTTATTACAATGAGCATAAATTATTTTATGGAGAAGCTAACCAAGCTATACATAAAAGAAATTGTGAAGTTGCAAAGGACTCCATTAAGTATAGTGTTAGATAAAGACCCAATATTTACTTATATGTTTAGGAAAGTTTGTCGAGCACTTTGGGTACCAACCTTAGGATGAGTTTAGCCTATCACCCACAAACGGATGGTCAGATTGAACGAACCAATTAATCCCTAGTAGACTTGTTGAGAGCTTGTGTGTTAGAGCAAAGTGGGAGTTGGGATAGATTTTTTCCACTTATAGAGTTCACCTACAATAATAGTTTCAACTCTAGTATTGACATGACCCCTTTTGAGGCATTGTATGGAAGAAGTAGAACCCCTCTATGTTGGTTTGAGAATTGTACAACCTTGTGTTAGGACCTGAGATTTTCCAACATACTACTGATAAAGTGAGAATGATTCATGAAAAGTTGAAAGCGTTTTAGAGTAGGCAAAAGAGTTACCACGATAAAAGAAAGAAAGCCATTGAGTTTCAATAGGGTGATCGTGTATTTCTAAGAGTTACTCTAACGATTTAGGTTGGTCGGGTGTTAAAAATGAAAAAGCTTACTCCTTGATTCATAGGGCCTTAATATGTTAGTTACATAGAATATCAGATCGTGTTATCTTCGTCTCTTTCTAATCTTTATAGTGTATTTCACGTGTCGCAACTTCACAAGTACATTATGATCCTTCGCATGTAATTGAGTCAGACGAAGTCTAAAAAAAAATTACTTTTAAGAATTTACCGCTACAGAGTGAAGATTGAAAGACCAAATAATTAAGGGGAAAGACAATTCTATTGGTTAAGGTTGTTTGGGGAAGTACTACTGGTGAAAGTGATTGAAAGGTACATGAACATCTCACTTTTGTATGGGTATTTTATAATTAATGGTATAATATGATAAGACAGTAGTTTTCCGTTGTATGATAAGTAAATTTTTTACATTGTTAATATGCTCATTAAATTTATGTTTTAAAAATTAGTTTAATCAAATATTGTTTATTATATTATCCTCAAAAACGTAATTTAGTGTTAGTTAGTAAGGTTTTAGTCCCTATAAAGTTTTGTTTTTAGTCTCAATAAATAATATCACATTTTTTACTATCTATAAAGTTATCATGCAAGTACATTTTTGAACGATTTTTTAGAAGTATATTTTTGAACAAGTTTTTGCAAATATGTTTAAATATTACAAAATATTCCAACATAAAAATTTAATTTTTTTTAACTTTGAATGAATTAAATGTGAATTTTTTAAACGCTATAAACACTAGATAAATATAACGAAAATATGAATTTAAAAATTGAGTTTTGAACTCTTTTTTATGGAATAATTTTTTATAATATTGTAAACATAACGGCTAAAAAGATATTCAAAAATAGTTGGTGACATTTCAAAAGGGACTAAAATTGCTCGCATGATAATTTTATAGGACTAATAAATATTTTTTTAAATAGGAACTAAAATCAAAATTTTAAAATTTTAGAAGGACTAACGACTTATTTAATCCATCAAATATTATTTAATCTATTTTATGGTATAGTAATCACAAATAAAATTTTAATAGTTTCAATTTAGAAAAATATATTACAATTTAAAACTCTTTAATATTAATGAAAGAGAAAATACTACAAATGAGAAATTTTTTTGAATATGATAACACCAAGCTTTTACAAAGGCTATTACTAATCTATAACTAAATATTAATTTCCTAATATATATAGTTTTCTATATTTCAAATACAAAGAAATGTTTCAAATCATTAAAACTTTCAATTGTGAAGTTATTTATTTTATGACCTCTACCAAATAACCAACAACAATAACAAAATAACATTTTCCAATTCTTGCAAATAAATAAGTTACCGTTTGAATAATAACAAATGTAATATGATGATGTGAATTAGTGCCTACTAAAAGTATCATTAGAATTATTGACAATTGACATATTTTTTTCATGACAATTAATTATTAATTTATTTAGTATGACTTCTAAGATTTTTATATGTTCTTGGATCATAAATGTCTAATATCTTTAATACGCTTTTAAGATTTAGTATTATCAATTATTTTTTTTCTTCTATTTTAGAGGACCATAAGATTATTTTTAGACATGTTCAAGTCAACAAATATAGACAAAAACATAAAATTATAATAAACAAATCATCCAAATAATTTATGATGAATATAAATATTACAATAAAATAAAATGATAACACCTGATTAATAAATTTATACCTTTCAAATAAATTATTATCATTAAATATAAGTGTATATTACTATGACTACTAAATAAAAAAACGGGACCTATACATATGCTATCCATGCTCATCCGCGATTGTATTAGTTGAATAAAAATAACATTCGTACTTTATTTATGTTTGTGTGAATATTTGTTTAATAGATATTTAACAGATTTTTGTTAGCATTTTCGAGTAGCAGTAGATATCTATAGATAATATTTTCTAAATAAAAAATTATTTATCTACAAATATTATCTTTTAAGAGTTAAATATCATTTTAATTACTACAGAATTATGATATTTTAAGTTTATTGACTTTTAATCTTTATTTTAATTTTATATAGATTTTTTTGAGAGACTAATAAATCAATTTTCTACAAAACTATTTAAAACTAAGATTAAAAGTGAATAAATAAATTTTTTTAAAGACTAAAAGGTTGAAAATAAATTTAGAGGATTAAAAATAAAATTTTATAATGTTATAAACACTAAAAATTTACTTAACCTTTATTTATTTATTACAATTACGTAAAATTTTCTTATTTTTTTGTCCAAAAAAAATATTATTACATTAACTCATAAGTATGTATATTGCAAAATTCCATCATAAAAAATATTAATATATTAACATATATATAAAGAGAATTATAATACAGATATTGACATGTACAATTATCATTACATGTCGATTTGGATCTAACTAACAAGTAATCAAAATTTTGGTTTATTTAATTTTCAGGTATGCATAAAAACTATATGTCTTGTGTTTGCCACATATTTTACCCTTTTATCCACAACTATACGTGGGTATCTACGAAGAATGGTTACTTCTAAAATGGTTAAATATTTGTATTTGTTTTTCTATATTATTTTATTAGGAGTGAAATATTAGATGATTTTTTATATATATTAATATATTATTATTTGTGCTTTTAAGTTAATTTATTAGTGTAAAAAAAATATAATTTATAAATTTTTATTGTGATTTTATATTGTAATTGAACAATTTAACTATTTTAATTAATTTATATAAAAAAACCATATTTTGTATTAAAGTATCCATACGTTGATTTATATTAATTTAATAAATAATTTTTTATAAAAAATTATTTATTAAGTTAATATAATCAATTTTATAGAATATTTCTTAAGATACATCTGTTTATTGGCAAATAGGAGCACATACATACATTATTTATTTATTTATTTCAAAGTAAGTAAATTTTGTATTACTAGACATGTCCACGAGCATCACGCTTCACGCGAGGTTATTAATTTACATAGGCAAATACACGAGGCTATTAATTTACATAGGCAAATACACGAGGCTTAGCAGTTGCCTTATTTATGATTTTTTGGGTTTTTGTTGTAATAATTTATTATTTATTTGGTGAACGAGGTTTATTTAGTATTTTGAGTTTTATGAACCGCAACTTAACCTGTGCAATCACCGTGCATAGGATCCAATTAGAGGTTCTAATATTTTTTTTTTATACTATAGTTCGAAATATTGAAAAATTATATTGATATTTTGATTTTTATTTTTATCACTCTAAAATTTTATATGTGTACTTTTTGTTCAGAATATTTAAAGTCTGTCATATATTTTGAAAAAAATTTTACATAAGAATTTGATTTAATATATAAAAGTAGTTAAATTTTATAAGAAAAAATATTTATGTTAAAAAAATTTAAAAAATGAATAATTATTAATTGTGACAAGGTTGTGAAAACCAAATTATACATATATGGAATAATTGTGATTTGTGCGGTTTGATATATATTAATCGGTTATAATGAATTCCAACTAAACCTCACATGACAAATATTAATAGATGTTAATTAATATAAATATTATTGTGTGTTGTTGTAATTTTGGGTTCTATAATTAATGTATTATATGAACAAAATTGTGGTTGTTGTGTTATCGTTGCCGAAATGTATATTTGAGTCCAACATGTCAAGGTGACATGCTATCTATACCTCTTTTCTTGTTACATGAATTAATCTAACCAAATGATATGCATCATGTAGATTGATATGCGTAGAGCCTGCGTGAATCATGTAGATTGATATGGTTATAAGGACAAAAATTTATTTTACCAACTTCTAATTATTAAAATTGCCTTCTTTTTACTAAAGGCCCAATTTA
The DNA here is from genome assembly GCF_000331145.2 of Cicer arietinum. Classification (NCBI taxonomy): domain Eukaryota; kingdom Viridiplantae; phylum Streptophyta; class Magnoliopsida; order Fabales; family Fabaceae; genus Cicer; species Cicer arietinum. The sequence continues at coordinate 33,636,582 of NC_021166.2, read as the reverse complement.
TAAGATTAGAACGAGACTGTGACACCCTAAACCCAAATTGAAATAAAAAGTAAAATGCACTAGTTTTGAAAGAGATTCGTAGCGGTTCCAAAATAGAGTATAAAATTTTTTCTTTAAACTATAAGGTTCAGGACGTCACATTCACACTTACACAAAATGTTTGCATAAAAATTTTCATTTTAAAATTCTTTAGTATCGAATATAGTTGAGGTTTATTATATTAAAATTTCTGACATAAAAACACGTTCTAAACTTAGAGACAGTAAATTTCTACATCCGAATAAAAGATAAAAATAACACAATTGATCAATCAAATTTACAAAAATCTAAATTAGTTCATAAGTCAACAAAATACGACAAATTACTCCCACATAGTATCACCTATCAGAGCGTGGATCACCAACCGATAACCTGAAATGACTGCGCTCTCACAAGTGCCAAACACAAGCAACGAGGGGTGAACTTCGAAAACATGTAATAGTATAAAATAATTGAGAAGAACATGTAAAATGTATTAAACACCGTATCATTTCAAATCACAATCAACAAGAATAATCAAGGTAAAACATTGATACAATCCACAATATCAAGTAAGTAAACACACAAATCAAGTAAAATTATGCATGCTCTTATACTCTAGACTCCTCCTCTTTCTTTGGTACCATTCTAACTCTGAAGTACTTGGTTAGGAGGCTTGATACTATGCCACCACACAAGTGGATGGACAATTCAATTTGGCCATGTCCTCATACATCCCCTCAACTCAACTCGAGACACATATACGCGACAATCGAGGTAAACATGTATTGCATGGTAGCTCCCGACATTTGAAGTGCTACCTCCAAGTCACCTAGGAGTTCCCCACCCGAATACCTCCAAGGTCTAATAATCTTGCCCTAAGGCTCAACAGCATACCACCACGATCAGAGTCATTCAGTTGTACTTCCCCGGAATCACTAGGCTTGTCAGGCCCTACCTATATAATGACCAAATAATCTCCACTTCAAAAATTATCAACATCTATTTTCTCCCCTCGTTGGCCTAGGTTACTCACTCCATTAAGAGAACCATCATTGGCACATGTCGAATTCATCACTATTCAATAAAACACAATATGCATTTCGTGATATTCATCAAGGTAGTAACATCATAAGTCAACAAGTAATCATCAATGCATATTTTCATAATCATATGTTAAATTCAAAATTTATCATCATAATACACAAACTCTAACAATATATGATTTTCACTCACAAATAATAACAATAAATGATTCACACACACCACTTCAATTGAAATTGAATTAATAACAATTCATCAGATTTGATATCATATAACAATATCAAGGTAGATGTAAACAAAACACAAAATACGTCAAATACATAATTCTATAATAATTCAACTACCACACAATCTTCAAAATTTAAATCAAACACCCTATAAAAGTTTCTAACTCGTATTTTAACCTCCTCAAATTCAAGTTTTCTCATTAATCAATTATTACTCAAAGGGCTTCAGCCGTACATAGCGAACCCGAAATGAATTATAGGAAATACGATTTTCCCATTTATCTCACTTAATTTACACTCCTGAATTCAAACTTTCTCTCACCTCATACCTTGATTAAAGATTTCACGCAACCTTAGAGAAGATAGAGAACTTCACATTAGCAACCAACTCAAATAACTCGAATAACTTATTGAATGTACGCCTCGCCTTCGTAAATCCATGTCTTTAATAGTCCACAAAGACAATCGAGCAAATATAATAAACCAATGAAAATAATTTATTTGCAACTCATAATATAATCTCAAACATTTCTTTTATGATATATATACATTTTTATATGCATATCTACTTATATTGGATCATTAAATATTTGAAATAAATAATAGTTATAGTATTTTAATAATAATAATAATAATAATAATATCTAATTTATTAGAATAATTGAAACAAATTATATATTTTCAAACTTAACAATAGCAATTATGAATATGAAGAAACTAAATAGTATGCATATGTTTAGCTACTCCAAGCAGATTGCACGTACACAGGCTAAAATTCTTTATTTAGAATTAGTTGATATATATATATATATATATATATAATTGAAATTATAATTTAAAGCATAATTATTATTTTTTTAATATAAAACATAAATAACAAAAAGAAATATTAAGAGTGTAAGACCCATAATTTTAAAGTATACTTTATGTATTTTAGTGTATTTTGGTATTGAACTCGGAAGCTTTTTAGCCAAAATTATTAATATTTTGGAGTTTATATGACCAAAAAGATATTGTGATGTTGATTAGAATTACTCGTCGATGAATAAATTAAATTAACTGTGGTGAATCTTTTACGAAGAATTTAATGCGTTATGGGTGAAATGGTAATTTAATAAATATCTAGTTGTTTTGAGATATTTGTTAAAAGTAATTAATATATATATATATATATTAACATATTTGTTTGGAGAGAAAAAAAAAGGGAAATGAAAAGGAAAGAAGGAAAAAGAAAGAAGAGAAAAGCAAAGGAAAGAAACAAAAAAGAAAGAAAGAAAATATTTTCCGTCTCCTTCCTCTCACTGCCTCGCGTGACTCCCTCCCTCCTTCCTCCATTTTTCGTTTTTCTTTGCTTCCTTTAAGTTCGAGAATTGAAACACAAGGCTAGTGGGTGAGAAAGATCAAGTTCCCAACTCCTTCCTCCTTCTCGGATTCGAAAACGGAGTTAGGGATTTCAAAACCGTCATACACAAACCTCCCCGTTTCATCTAGATCTAAACTTCATTTCGCGAAGAGATAGAAGGGAAAGTTGCTCACTACCACGCTACGGTGCTAGGGAACCAACTTTGGAGGCGATGTTGCGAGCGGAGATTTTACCGGATTTACTCGTGGTACCGTAATCGTACGTTAAAGTAAACGTAAAGGTAAGGGCTCCTTCCAAACTTCTAGTTTGCATTTAGGGACTTATCTGTGGTTGTGTTGAAAGGAATTTGTTAGGGTTGAAGTGTTGATTTGGGGGAAAATGAATCTAAGGCTTTATGGGTAAAATCTTAGAGTTAGGTTTTGGTTATATTGATGAATATCTTAATATTTCTGTTTACTTAATGTTTTTTTTGAAAATCGTTTAAGTTAAAAGAGTATTAAGAATGGGGAATCTCTTAATATTTCTGTTTGCTTAATGTTTGTTGTGAAAATCGGTTAAGTTAAAAGAGTATTAAGAATGAGGAATCTCTTAATAATTCTATTTGCTTAATGTTTGTTGTGAAAATCGTTTAAGTTAAATGAGTGTTAAAAATGAGGAATCTTTTAAAATCTGCATTTGCTTAACGATTGTTGTGGATCGAGTCAGTATATGCTCATGCATTTTCATTCTTTTTGTAAATCGTGCAGACCCGTGATAGGTGGCACCTTGATAAATAGTACTTTGGCCTGTGATAGGCGGTACATTTATGATTTACGTTTTTTGTAAACCGTGCAGACCTGTGATAGGTGGCACCTCGATAAACGGTACGGGCTCGTGATAGGCAGTACATTTATGGTTTTCGCTTTTTTGTAAATTGTGCAGACCCGTGATAGGTGGCACCTTGGTAAATAGTACTTTGGCCTGTGGTAGGCGGTACATTTACAATTTACGTTCTTTTTAGTAAACTGTGCAGACCCGTGATAGGTGGCACCTCGGTAAACGGTACGTGTCCGTGATAGGCAGTACGTTTATGGTTTACGCTTTTTAGTAAATCGTGCAGACCCGTGATATGTGGCACCTCGTTAATTGGTACTTTGGCCTGCGATAGGCGGTACAATTATGATTTACGGCCCTTCGAAGAGGGTTTTGGTTTGGAATTCCGAGTCCATGCATTTTGGCATATAAGCATTGCATTAGGATGCTTGACACCCGAGTCGTGTTTGATTCAAGTGTATGAATGAGTGTTTGAACTTGAGATGTCATTGTGATTGTGATGATTGTACTAAGTGTCTATGTTTTGGAGTAAATTGTGTGTAAGTGAAATCAATTGTAAAACTATTTCGAAACTCAAGTTGTTGTGGTGATTGTGTGGATATTGCTAAGTGTTATGTTTTGGAGTTGTGTGTGAATGTGATTGAGTTAGTTTATGTAGTTTTAAGAAAAACATGTAGGGAAATCGATTCCCAAATCGATTCTATTAAAAGCTATTCCTCAAAATCGGATTTGGCAATCGATTGGATTCATTACAAGAGCTCAGCCGTTTTGACAAAATCGATTGGCTTTAATACAGGGGCTCAATTATTCATTCAATCGATTTCTCAATCGATTGAATTAAGCCCAGAGTACAATTTTCACGAAAAACCCTGAGGAAATCGATTTCCCAATCAATTGGCTTTAACACAGGGGCTCAGTTATTCATTCAATCGATTTCCCAATCGATTGAATTAAGCCCAGAGTACAGTTTTCACGAAAAACCCTGAGGAAATCGATTGGCTTTAACACAGGGGCTCAATTATTCATTCAATCGATTTCCCAATCGATTGATTTAAGCCCAGAGTTCAGTTTTCACTAAAACCCTTCATCCAAATCGATTTCCCAATCGATTGGCTTAGTGGAAATTCTTATTTTGAGTTAGATGATCGATTGCTCAATTGGTTCATCAATGGATTAGCCAGTTGTTTACTACTTGATTGATTTAAAACTTATTTTGACTTCATTTTCATTTGGCAAGTATTATATGAACTTTTAGCATATGGAAAATCCTTTTAAGGTGGATGCTTAGTGGAAAGGTTATTTTGTGCATTCAAAAACTTAAATGTTATGTGTTAGCTGTTAATTTCGGTTGGTGACCCTTTACAACTATTGTGGAAATCTGGGCTTTGCCCTCAGATGAGAGTCAGGACAATCCTACCGGTTCGTACCCTGTGGATGGGAATGTAGACGGGAACGCCTGACTGGAGCTATGTTAGGAGGATCTTACAGGGCGCGTGGAGATCACTCAGGGTGTATAGTTTTTGGTAGAATGATCAGATTATGTTGATGTATAGGGCCTAGACGTCTTTCTTTTGGGTTGCGTTTATGTTAAATTGGAAGATTGTACCTATACTAATATTGTCTGTTTGACATTTCATTATGATGGGGTCCATGTACCACTTTTTGAAGTGTAAATACTTTGGATTCGTATTTCAAAAACTATTCTGCTGCTTGTAAATTCTGTTGGCTTATTTGTCGTTGTGTTACGACTTCAATATTTATCCAAAAGTATTTTACTTATTTATTCTTTGTTTTTATGAATTTGTTTTGAAAAAAAAAAATACACTCGCGCTTTTAAAAATCGAGGTGTTACAAAGAGTAAGAAGGTATGTAAAAAGACGCAAAAAGATAAGCAAAAAAAGATCTTACCAACACAAACCACTCGAAATATGCTAAGTGGTAATAATGACCCAAAACGCGGCGAAGACGGATTTTCATGATCGTTGGCAAATTTGAAAGACGACAGATGTAGGATGAAGTGTTTGATGCGTGGATCACAAAATGACTGTTTTCCACAACCACCGTAATGATCAGAATCGAGGTCCAAAGGCAGTAGTTCGAATGTTCGATTTGGTCGTTGTTTCAAATGCGATTGTTCACGAAATTAAAGAATTGAGCATTGAGTTTGAATATATGGTAGTTAGAACTCACAATGGCGCTTGCAACAGCCATCGAAAGAGGCTTCGCGGCGGTGTTGATGATAGAGGAGAACGAGTCGTGACTTTGTGATCACGAGGGAAATATGAAATTGATTTTATGAAGAAGAGAGGGATGTGTGAGAATTTCAATGGCGGTGGCGTCTAGAGGGGAAGAAGACTACATCGGGAAGAAGACTGCGATGCAGATTTTTAATTTGTGGAGGGGGGAGCAGCTAGCAATTACCAAAGTGCCAAAAGTAGCAGATTAAAATACTTAAAACAGAATGGGCCAAAGTTCTTATTAAAATAGTAAAAGGGGGTGTAGCAAACAGATCAATGGTGCATATGAGAAAGTCTGTTGCAGTGTAATAAAGGCTCAAATAGATTAAAAAAGTAGAAAATAAGGTGTAAATAGCAGTCTGACCCAAAATCCCTTTTCTAATAATTTTTTTTTAAATCATTAATAAATAAATAATTTATTTTACTCCTCTGTACTAAAAACTTTTTCTCTAAAATATTCATATTAAAATACTAATATTTTTCATAAAAATGATTAGATAAAATAGAAAAATACAATATTAACAATTTATCTTATTCACTAAATTAAATATCTATAAAATTATCACACTACATCAAATACACATGTAAGGAAAATTAATCATAATCATTGATCAACATATGTTCTAACACATGCAATACTAAATTAAATCTCTAAAATCCTATTAGATAAATAAAATAATTTATTAAAAAACTTGGGGTATTACAATTCTCCCCTTGTTAATAAAATTTCGTCCTCGAAATTTGAAGTGAATAATTACCAAACTGATATCTAACTAGCTACCCTCAAGAATCAAACTTAGTCTATAATAATATTTAAGGTATTCACTACTCATTTAAGCACATAATGTCAAAAAGCAATTAGCTTAGCATGGCAGACTAACATGACACAATGAATCATTTAAACAATCGCAATTAATATTTCAATCAGGCATGAAATACCACAATTACCCACTATAATTTACAAAAGGAGCAAAATTTATAGATTTAGTAACCACCAACTTACTACCTCAAGTTCAATGAAGCAAACATATGCCCAATGGATTCTTAATTTCAACCAATTACTCAAATAATGACTTTCAAGTTTTACTCTAATTTTTTTTTTAATAATATTATCAATTTTTCAACAAATTTCGCTTAAGTAAGAAAGGTAGAGTAATATTTCAATTATTTCATACATTTAAGAGTTCCAAATAGAGACACACATAAGAATTTATATCATAAGCAATTTCTTAGAACTCAAGAACTAGAGTACATAACCATAGTGGAAGAGGACAAATATTTTCACATATTTTCAAAACACATTCCAACCTAATATTCACGCCACATAAACCATTATAAGCTTCAACACTAATGCCACATAAGAGTCATAATCACCCAACTTTTTATAAGAAATGAACATGATTTTTATATACTTCAAAAATAAAATTAATAAGTATTCCTAACGATAATAACAACGGTTATCGATAATAACAACGGTTATTGTTGCCTTTTTTATTGACGATGAGTCATCGGGGTAGCTAGTCCCTCTTACTCATGTAGTCAACTACTTAAGGTTATCATAACTATAGTCATTCAAATTCGAACATGGATAATTAGAAGTATTTTTAACGTGGTTTAGGAGTGCGAAGGCGGCGCCACAACTCCTACTCCTTACTTCAAGTTAAAAATTCACTTAATTACCCATTCACATTCATTTTTTATTTTTATTTTTTTTAACTTACAAGTAGTAATAACAACACTTACATCAATATATAATCTATAATTTGATTGAAGCAATATAGAACTATTTCACTTATAGATGTTCTCGACTATTCTAACTCTACACGAATTCCCAATAATTTGAACACTTCAAACACAAACAATTTAATATTTACATAATCATATACACATTCACATACTTAATCCCAAAATTAGCACCAAAATTTGTGTTCATCTCATAACTCAAACGATGTAACATATACTCATAGAACTCTAACAGCTCCAAATTGATCACGATTATATTTTCTTTTGAATTAATACTTAAAGGTTACAACAAACTAAAGCAGAGATTTCCAAGTAGCAGATAAGATAAATAATTATTTACGAAAAGATACAACAAGATATAAAAACAAATTGAATTAGGTAGTACATAAACCGCTCTAAAGGTTACACATAATTCTAAAAATTGATTTCTAGACTTGAATTATTATAAAATGTATCACTAATTTAGCACAAAAAAGATCAGAATTCAAAGATTTTCTTTAAATTACTTTTCAATAAATTACGTCTAAATAAAAACAACTAAAATAAATTACGTTTCTAAATACAATAAAAATAAAATAAATCACTGATATTTTTAAAATCTATAAGATTTCTAAAATTTTACTCGTACTTTAATAATTAAAAACACATTTCTAAATAATTAATCACTATAAAAATTATTATTTTCGACTTATAATTTAAACTATATATATAGATAGATAGGAAATTTTCCAATTAATTAACACTTCCAAAATAGTTCAAATTTATTTTTTTTTATTTTCTCAAAACTTACAAAAAAATAAAATAAAATAAAATAAAATTGTATATTTATATACATTACAGTAGTGCACATAACACAAAAACATAAGGCATATTGGTTACGATAATGAATTACACGAATTCATAAATCTACAAAATAATAGTCTCCTTTCACACTAGCTATTCAACATGCTTATAGACACATCATCAATTTCTTTCAAGCCGCAAAATTGGTCCAAAGCATAACACACCATCAATTTTAAAGATTTTGGAGGCTGTTCTAATCTTAAAAATTTGGTCTCAAATAAAAATTGCAATTTTATAATTAATAAAAAATTAATAAAAAAAGTTTAGTCTATATACGCATATCAATCTAGATAATGCAATATACAAATATCAATCTACATGATGCACTCTACACATACCAATCTAATGCATATCATTTTGTTAGGTTATTTCATGTAACAAAAAAAGATGTACAAACAACATGTTACCTTCATATATTAAACTCAAATATACATTTCGACAGTGAAAACACAACAACTACAATCCTACTCTAAAAAACATTTTATTCGTAAAATACATCGATTATAGAATCCAAAATTTGAATAACTTTTCAAAAAGAATTTCACTATTGAGATGATTTTTAAAAAAATTTGTTTCTCTTTATCTTTTTTTTTTCTTTCAAATTAGTAAATATTTTATCATTTGATATGTTTTTTTTAGTACTATTATAAATCACTGAAGAGTTCTTAAAATCTAATACAATAACACCATGTTAAACTCTAATGAGTTCATAATATTATATCATTGAATCAATCATTTCAAACAAATATCTCAACACCGATACGATTCAATATTTGCAATGGAAAAATACATAACATTTAGCAGAAAAATAATAGGTAGGTGTTTTAGCACTTAACAGAGAACAAGTAAACACAATTCGCTAAATCACAATTGACTAACAGACGATTGACACATAATTCACTTGGTCTGATTGGACATACCTGCTCTGATACCACTAATGTGACACCCTAATCCCAAATTGAAATAAAAAATAAAATGCACTAGTTTTAAAAGAGATTCGCATCAGTTCCAAAATAGAGTATAAAAATTCTGCTTTAAATTATAAGGTTCAGGACGTCACATTGACACTTGCACAAATGTTTGCATAAAATTTTTTCATTTTAAAATTCATTATTATCGAATATAGTTGAAGTTTATTAAATAAAGATTTATAACATAAAAACACGTTCTAAACGTAGAGACCATTAATTTCTACATCCAAATAAAAGATAAAAATAACACAATTGATCGAACGAATTTACAAAAATCTAAATTAGTTCATAACTCAACAAAATACGACAAATTAATTCCATCTAGTATCACCTATCAGAGTGTGGATCACCAACCGGTAACCTGAAATGACTGTGCTCTCGCAAGTGCCAAACACAAGCAACGAGGGGTGAACTTCGAAAACATGTAATAGTATAAAATAATTAAGAAGAACATGTAAAATGTATTAAACACCGTATCATTTCAAATCACAATCAACAAGAATAATCAAGGTAAAACATTGATACAATCCACAATATCAAGTAAGTAAACCCACAAATCCAGTAAAATTATGCATGCTCTTATACTCTAGACTCCTCCTCTTTCTTTGGTACCATTCTAACTCTGAAGTACTTGGTTAGGGGGCTTGATACTATGCCACCACACAAGTGGATGGACAATTCAATTTGGCCATGTCCTTATAGATCCCCTCAACTCAACCCGAGACACATATACGCGACAATCGAGGTAAACGTGTGTTGCATGGTAGCTCCCGACATTTGGAGTGCTACCTCCAAGTCACCTAGGAGTTCCCCACCCGAATACCTTCAAGGTCTAACAATCATGCCATAAGACTCAACAAAAGACCGCCACTATCCGACTCATTCAGTTGTACTTCCCCGAAATCACTAGGCTTGTTAGACCCTACCTATATGACGACCAAATAATCTTCACTTCAAAAATTATCAACATCTATTTTTTTCCCTCGTTGGCTTAGGTTACTCACTCCATTAAGAGAACCATCATTGGCAAATGTTGAATTCATCACTATTCAATAAAACGCAATATGCATTTCGTGATATTTATTAAGGTAGTAACATCATAAGTTAACAAGTAATCATCAATGCATATTGTCAGTCATGTTACATTCAAAATTTATCATTATAATAAACAAACTCCAACAATATATAATTTTCACTCACAAATAATAACACTAAATGATTCACACACACCACTTCAATTGAAATTGAATTAATAACAATTCATCATATTTTATATCATATAACAATATCAAGATAGATATAAACAAAACACAAAATACGTCAAATATAAAATTCTACAATAATTCAACTACCACACAACCGTCAAAATTTAAATGAAACAACGCCGTATAAAAGTTTCTAACTCATATTTTAACCTCATCAAATTCAATTTTTCTCATTAGATAATTATTACTCAAAGGGCTTCAGTCGTACCTAGCGAGTCCCGAATGAATTATGGGAAAAATGGCTTTCCTGTTCATCTCACATAATTTACACTCATGAATTTGAACTCTCTCTCATCCCATTGATTAAAGATTTCACGCAGCCTAAGAAAAGATAGAGAACTTCACATCAGCAACCAACTCAAATAACTTATTGAATGTACGCCTCACCTTCGTAAATCTGTGTCTTTAATATCCCGCAAAGATAATCGAGAAAATATAATAAACCAATGAAAATAATTTATTTCCAACGCATAATATAGTCTCAAACATTTCTTTTATAATATATATACATTTTTATATGCATATCTACTTATATTGGATCATTAAATATTTGAAATAAATAATAGTTATAGTATTTTAATAATAATAATAAATAAATAAAATCTAATTTATTAGAATAATTGAAACAAATTATATATTTTCAAACTTAACAATAGCAATTATGAATATGAAGAAACTAAATAGTACGCATAAGTTTAGCTACTCCAAACAAATTGCACCGTGATGATCGGAATCGAGGTCCAAAGCCAGCAGTTCGAATATCCGATTTGGTCGTTATTTCAAATGTGATTGTTCACAAAATTAAATAATTGAGCATTGAGTTTGAATATATGGTAGTTACAACTCACAACGGCGCTTGCAACAGCCGTCGGAAGAGGCTTCACGGCGATGTTGATGACATAGGAGAACGTGTCGCGAATTTGTGATTGTAAGACCCTTAGTTTTAATTTGTAATTATTGTATTTTGGTGTGCTTTTATGTTGAATTATGAGGCTTTTTAGCTTGTGATTGTAAGACCCTTAGTATATTTTTACCTTGCATATAGGATGCTATATGTCTATCTGTGGAGTTGGAATTTGGTGAAATTGATGTGTGAATTTGTGGAAAAGGAATTTAATTCATTTATGTGTGTTTTGAAGAAATTAAAGTTGATGTGTTTGATGTGTGGTTTGTGAAAATTAATTTGGCTTGATTTAAATTTGAAAATGTGAAAATTTATGTGTGATTGATGATTGAACTTGGTGTGGATTTTGTGGAATTTGAATTGACTGAATTTAATGTAAAGTGTGGATTAAATTTGATGTGTGGTGATGGAAAATATATGTTTGAGTATGCTCTGTGTTGAATTTGAAAATCATTAGTGTTAAATGAGTATTAGAAATGGGGAGTCTTTTAATATCTGCATTTACTTAATGATTGTTGTGGAAAGAGTTAGAGTATGCTCATGCATTTCATAGTACATGGTGACCGCGATGAGGCCATGGTGAATAGTATTGGTTTGTGATAGGTGGTACATTTACGATTTACTCTTTTTAGTAAATCGTGCTGACCCGTGTTAGGTGACACCTCGTTAATTAGTACTGGTTTGTGATAGGCGATACAATTATGATTTACGCCCCTTCGAGGAGGGTTTTGGTTCGAATTCCGGAATCATGCATTTTGACATATACACATTGCATTAGGGTGCTTGGCACACGTGTCATGCTTGATATACTATGATGATTGTATATACATACTCAATTGTTATTTGTGATTGTGCCTTAAGTAATAAGTGTGATTGTTTGGATTTGTGTGTAAGTGTTGATTGAATGCGGAACCTTTTCGAAACTGAAATATGCATTATTTAGTAGTTGTATTCGAATACGAGGAGCTTGTATTCGAATACATTTAAGTGGATTTTGCTACTGACTTAGCACTTTTATTCGGCTATGCCATGTGGTAGTCGAATACAATTGTGTAGGATTTTTCACTGTTTTCGCACTTGTATTAGGCTACAAGGATGCTGTAGTCGAATACAGTTGTACGAATTTTGCTACTGATTTGTGAATTAGCACTGTTTCGAATACAAGGATGCTGTATTCGAATACGATAGTGTAGTTTTGTAAAAAACTTCATTTTTCAACTTCTTTTATGCATGTTTGACATATGAAAACCCTTTCAAGGAGTATGCTAAGATGAAAGGTTATTTTGTGCATTTAAAATTTAAATGCTAAGTGATATTGGTTAATTTCGGTTGGTGACCTTTACAATTATTGTAGAAATCTGGGCTTTGCCCTCATATGAGAACCAGGATCATCTTACCAATTACTACCTTGGAGATGGGAAGATAGTTAGACATACCTGACCGAAGCTGTGTCAGGAGGATTTTGCGGGGAGCGTGGAGATCACCCAGGTTGTATAGTTTTTTGTAACATGAACAGATTTAATGGTTGTATAGGGCTAGATGTCTTTCTTTTGTCGATGTATTTATTTCAATTTGGAAGACTATACCTATACCTCATATTGTCTGATTGACTTTTATTTTGATGGGTCCATGTACCACTTTTTGATGTGACGTGGGGGAGTTAAAATTCTTGAGGCAATGCTTTTGTACATGTGTCTGCGGAGAATATCCCAGGGGTATGAGCTATGTCTAATAGGTCTCATAGCCCCGGTGTATTTTGCTGTTTAAATACTTCAGATTTTTGTTTCACAAACTATTTCCGCTGCTTGTAAATATTTGTTTACGACTTAAATATTTTATCCAAAAGTATTTCTTCCTTTATTTCTGAAATTTGATTTTTGTTTTTTTTAGAAAAACGGGCTGTTACAATTGTTATATCGAGCTTTTGGTTATAGACTATATGTCAACCTGTAGTTTGAGAGTCGTTATCTGATCATGCGTCGGGGTAATTTGTCTGAGTTGTCAGATCAGGGGTAGTTATTATGTGTTGATGTAGTCGGAAGTTAGTTTTGGAATTATTTGAAGTGGTGTTAAGACTCTTCTTGATTATAGTTTTATAGGAAAACCATGCCGCCAAGAAGGAATGATGCTTCAAGAGATAATGTCAATAGGGACGACCAAATGGCGAAAGCTATGAATAACACGGCTGCTTCTGTTGCTGCCTAGAATGCTGCAAAGACTCGTTAGGATCTAGAAAAGAGGGAAAGATAGATCCGCGCTGCTGTGTCAAGAGGATTAGAAGATTTTCGTCGTTACAATCCTCCCAAGTTTAAGGGTGATGAGAATTCAGAGAAAGGGATCAGTGAATCCAAGAAGTGGAAAAGATCTTTGAGATGATTATTTGTCAAACAGGAGTGAATGTCAACTATGCCATTTATTTGCTATTAGGGGATGCTGAGTATTGGTGGAGGAGTACAAGGTGTTTGATGGGATCAGCTCACGAGGAGGTGAACTGAGAATCATTCAAAAGAAAGTTTTTAGACAAATACTTCACGACGAGTACCAAGACTAAACTGGGTGATGATTTTCTAAAACTTCATAAGGGGAACATGACAGTGGGTGAATATGCCGCTATGTTTGAATTGTTGTCAAGGAATTTTAGGTTTTTCTGTGAAGAGATTGATGAACCATTCATGTGTCATAGTTTCCAAGACGAACTAAAGTATGAGATTCAAGACTCTGTCTTACCTTTGGGAATTCAACGTTTCCAAGTTCTTGTGGAAAAATGTAGAGAAGTTGAGGATATGAAAAATAAGAGGGCTAGCCGAGGAGGGAATTTTAATTCAGGAGAACCTAGTCGGGTGAATCATCAGAACAACAAGGGAAAACAAGTTGCTAAACCTTATAATCGACCACAAAATAACAACGGGGGGCAAAATCGCCCAGGGAACCCGAATTTTAGAAGGCAATTGGGACAAGGGATGCGATGTTTCCGATTTGGGGAAGAGGGACATTATGCTAATGATTGTACCTCTAAGGGACTTACTTACTACAACTGCCAGAAAAGAGGGCACATTGCAAGGGATTGCAAGGCTCCGAAGGTGGAACCAATTGTGAATGTAACTAGGGCTACTCGTCCTACTACTAGAGGACGCGTTTATTGCGTGAGTGCTGAAGCTGGAAGTCCATCTAGCAATCTGATTCAACGTGACTGTGAGATTGCAGGTAACACTCTAACTACACTTTTTGATGCCCTAATTAAAATTATTCGTCAATAAATAAATTAGATTAAGTATGATGAATCTTTTGACGAAGAATAATTTATTTACGTTACAGAGAATTTAATACTGGGCTGTTTGTTAAAAATATCTTGGGTTGCTGAAAATTTTATCTGTCAATTGAGTTGCGACGATAGTAGATATTTTTATCAAAATGGTTTGAGAAGTAATGGGAGGTGATGTGGAAATAATGATTTTTATAAATATCTAAAATATCTAGATAGTTAGATATTGGTTTGGTTTAATCTATATATTGGAAAGGAAAAAGGAAGGAAAAGAAAAAGAAATAAAACAGAAGAAAGAAAAAAAAGAAGGAAAACACGAAACCTTTTCTTCCTCTCCCTGCATCGCGCTTCCTCCATCTTTCTTCCTTCTCCATTCTTCTTCTTTTGCTTTCCTTTTGCTTCAAGAAAAGAAACCCAAGGCTTGGTGGGTGAGAAAGCAAAGATTTCTCAGCTTCATTCTTCTTCTTTGATTCGAAAACGAAGAAAAACAGTTTTAGGGGTTTTCAAAACCGTTAAACATAAGCCTCCATATTTCTTTAAGATCTAAGCTTTATTTCGTGAAGAGATAGAAGGGAAAGGTGCTCATCTCCCCGCTATGGTGCTAGTGAGTCAACTTCGGAAGCGACGATGCGTGCAGAGATTTTATCAGAATTAATCGCGGTACCGTAATCGCTCGTTAAAGCTACCGTTAAGGTAAGAGCTCCTTCCAAACTTTTAGCTTGCATATAGGATGCTATATGTGTATTTGTGGAGTTGGAATTTTGTGAAATGGATGTGTGATTTTGTAGAAAAGGAATTTAATTCATTTATCTATGTTTTTGAGAAAATTAAATTTGATGTGTTTGAGGTGTGGTTTGTGAAAATTAATTTAGTGTGATTTATGTTTGAAAGTTTGGAAATATTTGGTTGTTTGATGATTGAGATTGGTGTGGTTTTTGTGGAATTGGAATTGCTCGAATTTAATGTGAATTGAGGATTAAATTTGATGTGTGGGTGGAAAATATATGTTTGAGTATGCTCTGTGTTGAATTTGAAAATCATTAGTGTTAAATGAGTATTAAAAATGGGGAATCTTTTAATATCTGCATTTACTTAATGATTGTTGTGGAAAGAGTCAGAGTATGCTCATGCATTTCATAGTACATGGTGACCGC
>NC_021166.2:33594363-33620670 GCF_000331145.2 Cicer arietinum | reverse complement strand
CGTGTAGGTCTATGATAGACTTGCACATTTTTGTAAATCGTGCTGACCCGTATAGGTGGCACCTCAGTAAACAGTACTGGTCTGTGATAGGCGGTACGTTTACGATTTACATTTCTTTTTGTAAATCGTGCTGACCTATGATATGTGGCACCTCGGTAAACAATACTGCTCTGTGATAAGCAATACGTTTACGATTTACACTTTTTAGTAAATCGTGCTGACCCGTGATAGGTGGCACCTCGGTAATTAGTACTGGCCTGTGATGGGCGGTACAATTATGATTTACGCCCCTTCGAGGAGGGCTTTGGTTCGGATTCTGGAATTCATGCATTTTGGCATATACGCATTGCATTAGGGTGCTTAGCACGCGAGTCATGTTTGTTATACTATGATGATTGTATAAACATACTCGGTTGTTGTTTGTGATTGTGCCGTAATTGCTAAGTGTGATGATTGATATTGTGTTGTTAGTGTTGGATGATTTCCAAACGTTTTCAAAACTGAAAATCTGCATTTTTTCACAATTGCATTCGAATACGACATGACTGTATTCGAATACGACAACACATAGTTTACTATTGACTTAGGATTTCACACTTGTATTCGAATATGACAGGACTGTACTCGAATACGTGTAATCGAATACGACATGATTGTATTCAGATACGACATGATGATTTTGCTACTGATTTAAAAATAACAAATACAAGGATGGTGTATTCGAATACATTTGTGCTGATTTTGCTACTGACTTACGAAATAACATTATATTCGAATACAAGGATGCTGTATTCGAACACGACACTGCAATTTTGTTAAAAACTTCATTTTTCAACCTGTTTATGCATGTTTGACATATGAAAATCCTTTCAAGGAGTATGATAAGATGAAAGGTTATTTTGTACATTAAAAATTTAAATGCTATGTTATATTTGTTAATTTCGGTTGGTGACCTTTACAATTATTGTGGAAATATGGGCTTTGCCCTCAGATGAGAACCAGGATCGTCCTACCGGGTAGTACCTTAGAGATGGACACGTAGTTAGACATATGTGACTGGTGTTGTGTCGGAAGGATTTTGCAGGGTGCGTGGAGATCACCCAATTTTATAGTTTTTTGAAGCATGATCAGATTAAATGGTTGTATAGGGGATAATGTATTTCTTTCGTGGATGTATTTATTTCAATTTGGAAGACTGTACATATACCTCATATTATCAACTATTATTTTTATGGGTCCATGTACCACTTTTGATGTGACGTGGGGGAGTTAAAATTTTTGGGGCAGTGCTTTTGTATAAGTGTCTGCCGAGAATACCCAGGGGTATGAGCTATGTTTGATAGGTCTCATAGCCCCGATGTATTTTGATGTTTAAATACTTTGAATTTTTATTTAAAAAACTATTTCGTTGCTTTTAAATATTGTTACTTTTGTCGTTGTGTTACGACTTAAATATTCGATTTTTGTTTAAAAAAAATGGGCTGTTAAAATTGTGGTATCAAAGCTTTTGGTTATAGATTGTAGGTCAACCTGTAGGTTGGGAGACGTTATCTGATCATGCATCGGGGTAATTTGTCTGAGTTGTCAGATCAGTGGTAGTTATTATGTGTTGATGTAGTCGGAAGTTAGTTTTAGAATTATTTGAAGTGGTGTTAAGACTCTTCTTGATGATGGTTTTATAGGAAAACCATGCCGCCAAGAAGGAATGACGCTCGAAGAGTCTATGTCAATAGGGACAACCAAATGGCGAAAGCTATGAATAACATGGTAACATGGCTACTTCTGTTGCTGCCCAAACTATTGCAAAGACTCAACGAGATCTAGAAAAGAGGGAAAGATATATTTGTGTTGTTGAGTCAAGAGGATTAGAAGATTTTCGTCGTTACAATCCTCCCAAGTTTAAGGGTGATGAGAATTCAGAGAAAGAGGATCAGTGGATCCAAAAGTGGAAAAGATCTTTAAGATGATTAACTGCCAGGCAGGAGTGAAGGTCAACTATGCCACTTATCTGCTATTAAGGGATGCTAAGTATTGGTGGAGGAGTACAAGGTTGTTGATGAGATCAGCTCACGAGGAGGTGAACTGGGAATCATTCAAAAGAAAATTTTTAGACAAATACTTCCCGATGAGTACCAGGACTAAACTGGGTGATGATTTTCTAAAACTTCATTAGGGGAACATGACAGTGGGTGAATTTTTCGCTAAGTTTGAATTGTTGTCGAGATATTTCAGGTTTTTCCGTGAAGAGATTGATGAACCATTCATGTGTCATCATTTCCAAAAGGGCTAGCAGAGGAGGGAATTTTAATTCAAGAGGGCCTAATCGGGTGAATCGTCAGAACAACAAGCGAATACAAGTTGCTAAATCTTATAATCGACCACAAAATAACAACGGGGGGGCATAATCGCCTGGAGAACTAGAATTTCGGAAGACAATTTGGACAAGTGGTTCGATGTTTCCGATGCGGGGGAGAGGGACATTATGCTAGTGCTTGTACCTCTAATATTCTCACTTGCTACAATTGTTAGAAGCCAGGGCACATGGAAAGGGATTGCATAGCTCCGAAGGTGGAACCAGTTGTGAATATAACTAGGGCTACTCGCCTACTACTAGAGGATGCGTTTATTGCGTGAGTGGTGAAGCTGGAAATCCATCTGGCAATCTGATTCAACATGACTGTGAGATTGCAGGTAACTCTCTAACTGCACTTTTTGATTCGGGGGCAACCCATTCCTTCATTGCTATGGATTGCGTGAATCGTTTGAAGTTATCGGTGTCTGCTTTGCCTTTTGATTTGGTTGTTTGCACACCTGCTAAGACTTTGACAGTAAATTCTGCATGTTTACATTGTCAACTAACTATCCAGAATAGGGATTTCTTGGTTAATTTGATTTGTTTTCCTCTACAAACACTCGAGGTCATTCTCGGTATGGATTGGATGTCGTATCATTATGTGATCTTGGATTGTGCTCGCAAACTGGTTCTTTTCCCTGAACCAGGAGTTGTTAAGTATTTAGCTGCTAACAAACTCGGAGTGTCGCTAAGAGAAGGAAATCATGAGTTTTTGTCTTTGGCTAATGTGGAGGCAAAGATAAATGTGAACATAGAGGATGTGATGTTTGTCAATGAGTACCCGGAGGTATTTCCAACAGAAATTCCAAGATTTCCACCAGTAAGAGAAGTGAAATTTTTCATTGATTTGCACCTAGGAACCAGACCTATTTCAATTGCACTGTATCGAATGTCTCCATTGGAATTAAATGAGCTGAAAGGCCAAATTGAAGATTTGTTGGAGAAGAAATTTATTAGACCAAGTGTATCTCCATGGGGAGCTTTGGTGTTGCTAGTTTAGAAGAAGGACGGAAGCTCGCACTTATGTGTGGATTATAGACAACATAATAAGGCAACTATTAAGAATCGTTATCCTTTGCCACACATTGATGCTTTGATGGATCAATTGAGAGGAGCCGCGATATTTTCAAAGATTGACTTGAAGTCGGGTTACCATCAGATTCGAGTAAAGGAAGGAGATATTCAGAAAACTGCTTTCAGAACCCGTTATGGACATTATGAATATCTTGTTACGCCGTTTGGAGTTACCAATGCACCAACAATTTTTATGGACTACATGAACCTAATCTTTAGTCCATTCGTAGATAAATTTGTTGTGGTGTTCATTGATGATATATTAATTTATTCAAGGACTAAGGAAGAACATGGAAAACATTTGCGCTAAGTTCATGAAATTTTACGCGATAAGCAATTGTATGCTAATCTGTCGAAGTGTGAGTTTTGGCTAGAAGAATTAAATTTCTTAGGACATGTGATAACCAAGGAAGGTATCGTTGTGGATCCGACAAAGATTGAGACAGTTCTTGTTGGAAACAGCCTCAGACAGTCACTGATATACGAAGTTTCGTGGGACTGGCAGGGTACTACTAGAGGTTTATTGAAGGTTTTGCTAAGATTGTAGCTCCATTGACACAACTTAATAGAAAGGATCAACCGTTCGCATGGACGGAGAAGTGTAAGGAAAATTTTCAATTACTAAAGAGAAAGTTGAAAACCTCACCAGTATTAATCTTACCGCAATAAGAAGAACCATATGAAGGTTAATGTGATGCGTCTCACAAAGGTTTGGGATGTGTTCTGATGCAACACAAGAAAGCTGTAGCTTACGCCTCAAGGCAATTGAAGATTCATGAAAGAAACTATCCTACTCATGACTTGGAGCTTGCTGCTGTAGTTTTTACATTGAAGATTTGGAGACACTATTTATATGGATGCATGTTCACAATGTTCAGTGACCATAAAAGTTTGATATATTTGTTTGATCAGAAGGCATTGAACATGCGTTAGAGACGACAGATGGAGACTCTCCAGGATTTTGATTTCACACTGTAGTATCACCATGGGAAGGCCAATGTAGTGGCTGATGCATTGAGTAGAAGAAGTGTATCAATGTCTTCAACAATGATGGCTAGACAACAAGAGTTGTGGGAAGCTTTTAGAGACCTACACTTGAACGTAGAGTTTGCACCAGGAATTTTGAAATTCGAAATGATTAAGATTTTAAGTGGACTACTTGAAGACCTTGTGAATTCTCAAGATGACGTCTTAATTCAAGAGAAGAGGAACCTAATAGTGCAATGGAAGACAACTGAGTTCAGGATCGAACCAGATAATATTTTGAGATGTAATGGTAGGATTTGTGTACCAGAAATTACATATATGAGGAAAACAATTTTAGAAGAGGCTCATAAGAGTAAATTGAGTATTCATCCTGCTGCAACAAAGATGTTTGAGGATTGGAGGCAGAATTAATGGTGGCCAGGAATAAAGAGACATGTAGCGGAGTATGTATCAACTTGTTTAACTTGTTAGAAAGCAAAAGTGGAACAACAACGACCTGCTGGAATGTTGCAACCTTTAGATATACCTGAATGGAAGTGGGACAACATTTCCATGGATTTTATAACTGGATTGCCGAAAACAAGGAGAAAGAATGATTCTATTTGGGTGATAGTGGATCGATTAACTAAATCCGCACGCTTTTTACCAGTAAAGACCATCTATAAGATAGGTAAGCTAAGATTGAGTTCAGCTTACCATCCACACACAGACGGACAAACTGAGAGGACAAATCAGTCCTTGGAAGATCTATTGAGAGCATGTGTATTAGATGATAGAGGAAGTTGGGATGATGTACTTCCGTTGGTTGAGTTTACCTACAACAATAGTTTCCACACAAGTATTGGAATGGCACCATATGAGGTTTTATATGGGCGCAAGTGTCGAAAGCCTTTGTGTTGGTATAAGGACGGTGAAAGTATGATTGTAGGACCAAAGATGGTACAACAGACTACTGATAAGGTAAAGAAGACAAAAGAGAAAATGAAGACTTCACAAGATCGTCATAAGAGTTATGCAAACAAGCATCGCAGACTTTTAAAATTCGAATAGGGTGACCATGTATTTCTAAGAGTCACGCCTACGACTGGAGTTGGTAGAGCATTGAAATCGAAGAAATTGACTCCGAAATTCATTGGACCATATCAGATTTTTGTACGAATTGGACCTGTTGCTTATCGGATTGCATTGCCTCTGATACTGTCCAATATCCACAACGTGTTTCATGTGTCGCAGTTAAGGGAATACCTTGCAGATCCGTCTCATGTGATCGAACCAGACACAATTCAACTGAAGGATAACTTGTCATTCGAAGTATTACTTGTAAGAATTGATGACAAGAAGATTAAGCGATTGAGGAACAAGGATGTTTCGTTGGTCAACGTGATTTGGAATCCAATTACTGGAGATGCGACTTGGGAACTGGAGAGCAAGATGAGAGGGGTAGAATGTAAGACCCATAGTTTTAATTTGTAATTATTGTATTTTGGTGTGCTTTTATGTTGAATTCTAAGGCTTTTTAACCAATTTTTATTGATATTTTGTGTGTTAAATGTCAAATATATATTTTTGGATCCCGATTAAAAGTATTCGTCGATAAATAAATTAAATTAATTACGGTGAATCTTTTGTCGAAGAATAATTTATTTACGTTACGAAAAATTTAATATCGGGCCGTTTTGTTAAAAATATCTCGGGTTGCTGAAAATTTTATATGTCAATTGAGTTGCGATGAGAGTAGATATTTTTATCAAAATAGTTTGAGATGTGAGTGAAGTGATATTTGTAAGAGTATTAACATATTTGTTGGATTGGTTTAATTATAATATATATATATATACTGTTTGGTGAGTTAGTATATATATATATATATTTTTTTTAGTAAGTTTGTAATATATATACTTCTTCTTCTTCTTCTTCTTCTTCTTCTTCTTCTTTCTTCTCTTTCTTTGGCTTCAAGAAAACCAAGTGTTAGTGAAAGAAACACATTTCCCTACTGCTTGACTTCTTCTCTTCATCCTCTTTCGGCTTTCAAGAGAGAGAAGTGTTGGTGGTTTTCAAAACCCACGAACACAAACCACCACTTCTTGTCTACATTTGAGCTTCGTTTCGAGATGTGATAGAAGGGAAAGTTGCTCATCTCCACGCTATGGTGCTACTGAGCCAACTTCGAAAGCAACGACGCGAGCGAAAATTTTACCAAAATTAATTGTGGTGCCGTAATTGCATGTTAAAGCTACCGTTAAGGTAAATGCTCCTTCCAAATTTTTAGCTTGCATATACGATGCTATATGTGTATTTGTGGAGTTGGAATTTGGTGAAATTGATGTGTGAATTTGTGGAAAATGAATTTAATTCATTTATGTGTGTTTTGAAGAAATTAAAGTTGATGTGTTTGAGGTGTGGTTTGTGAAAATTAATTTGGCGTGATTTATATTTGAAAATGTGGAAATTTATGGGTGATTGATGATTGAACTTGGTGCGGATTTTGTGGAATTTGATTTGATTGAATTTAATGTAAATAGTGGATTAAATTTGATGTGTGGTGGTGGAAAATATATGTTTGAGTATGCTTTGTGTTGAATTTGAAAATCATTAGTGTTAAATGAATATTAAAAATGGAGAATCTTTTAATATCCGCATTTACTTAATGATTGTTGTGGAAAGAGTCAGAGTACGCTCATGTATTTCATAGTACATGGTGACCGCGATGGTGACATGGTGGTAGTGGTCACCGTGATGGGCCACGAGATGATGCCATGTGATCTGTTGGTTCATCTTATCCTTGCCATGATTTTCGCTTCGTGTATGTTTGTGATAGACTGCACATTTTTAGTAAATCGTGCTGACCCGTGATAGGTGGCACCTCGATAAATAGTACATATCTGTGATAGGCGGTACATTTACGGTTTACGCTTTTTAGTAAATCGTGGTGACCCTTGATAGGTGGTACCTCGGTAAATAGTACTGGTCTGTGATAGGCGGTACATTTACAATTTACGCTTTTTAGTAAATCGTGCTGACCCGTGATAGGTGGCACCTCGTTAATTAGTACTAGTCTATGATAGGCGGTACAATTATGAATTATTTTGAAATTAGCTTAGTTAGAAGAAAACACTTAAAGTTCCAATATTTTGTATCCAACCCTATAGTGGTTTAGTTCCTTCTTTAATATGGGATTGTTAGGTTGTTAGGAGAAGTCTTGGCTTGTAAGGTCGAGGTGGCTAGTTCCTCAAAAGTTTTGGGTTGTCATGCTATATGGGAAGACTGGCTTGGAGGGTCAGGTGCTTTAAAATTCAAGGTATTTGAACTAGTGTATTAAAGCCTTCTGAATGAGGGAGTTGGATGTAGCCAAGATATTGGTGAACTAGGATAAATCTATGTGTTCAATTATTTATGCTTTCATTGTTTGCTACCTATGAACACGGTTGCTTCTTATCTAAGTAATTAATAGATACCAATTAACCTATATCAAATTAGCAAAAAGTTATCAACTTTGTCGAACACAATTCAACCTCGTTCTCATGTTTGCACCTTCATTTGGTATTAGAGCTTGTTCTCAAGGCTTAGCACTTTATAGTGTTTTAGGAAAGATCTAAGGGTTCAACATGATCAAAACTGGCAGAAAAATCACACATATCAATATAATCAAAATTGTAATAGAAATTACACATAAAAATAAAATTGGAATTACTAGAAGAATCATAATTGCCATAAGTTCCAAAATTACCAGAGGAACCTGATACATCAATAGAAACATAAGTGCTACATGAACAATTAGAATCAAGAGACTTCTCTGAACACTCTAATCAAATTCATCAAGACTACAAATCTGGATGGGAATTCAAATCCCATCATCCTGACACTTTAATCAGAGAATATGCAGATTCAGAATCGGAAAACTAGAAAAGAAAAAAACACTAAAATGATTTTTAGAGTGAAACTAAAACTGTTGACATATAGGTTATCCTTATTTAAATTTAATTATTGTATGATAATTTGTTTTCTGTGATAACAAGAATCTTGATCTTAAAAATCAAAGCTAGATAAGTATTTTGTAGGTTCTAAAAAATTTAGAGGAACTAGGAGAATCACAAAATTTGAACATTTCAAAAGAAAGAAAATACAAGTTTGTTTATTTAGAAATAAGCATAAACCACCAGAAACAAAACTAGTATTTTGGGCTGTATTTTTTCATTCTTAAGTTATCTAATTTATTTTATGTTATATGACAAATAACTTGACTTTGAAAAGTGTAAGCAAGTTGACGATAATGCATGTTTATTGGAACTAGAGGCAGAAAATGCCGGAAAACTAGAAGAACTTAAAAAAAAAATAGAGGATACAAGCAAATCATCAGAAGATGAATCTGACCAAGCTAGAAGTAGCCAAAAATAAATCATAGGGGAAATATGGATGGAGTACAAGTTATGTTATCTTGAAACACTAATCATTGGAAAAAAAAATGATGGATGGATTCTTGCAATGCAAGAAGAGTTCAATGAATTTAAGAGGAAGGATGTTTGGGATCTAGTACCTAGACCAAAGAAGAACATTATTAGAATCAAGTAGATTTTCAAAATTAAGCTAAATGAAAAGGGTGAAGTGGTCAGAAACAAGACAAGACTTGTCGCATAAGGCTACAGTCAGCAAGAAGGCATTGATTACACTAAGATATTAGCTCCAGTGGCAAGGTTATAAGCTATCCGTATCCTAGTTTCTTTTGCTGTAAATAATGACATTACATTATTTAAAATGGATGCTAAAAGTGCTCTTCTAAATGGTTATATAAGTGAAGAAGGCTATGTTAAACAAACCCTAGGTTTTGAAAGTTCTGAATTTCCAAATCATATTTTCAAAAATAGAAAATCTTTGTATGATCTAAAACAAGCACCTAAGGCATGGTATGATAGACTTAATAACTTCTTGCTTAAAAAGTAACTTCGAAAGAAGACAATTAGATAACACACTTTTTAGAAAATCAATGGGAAATGACATTCTTATTATTCAAATTTATGTTGATGATATTATTTTTGGATATACTAATGGAACTCTTTGCCAAGAATTTTCTAAATTGATGCAGCTTAAATTTTAAATGAGTATGATAGGAGAACTTAAGTTCTTCTTAAGGATACAAATTCAACAAAGTCAAAAAGGTATATACATTCATCAAACTTAATATACAAAAGAACGTCTCAGGAAGTTTAAGATGAGTGATTGCAAACCTATGGCTACACAAATGCACCCTACTTGTTCACTTGAAAAAGACGATTTAGGCCAAAAAGTTGACCTGAAAACCTATAGAGGAATGATAGGATCCCTTTTTTTATATGTCAATGCTTCTAGACCAAAATGTTTAGTGTGTGTGTGTGTATGTATGGGAAAGATTTCAACCTGACCATAGGGAATCCAATTTAACTGGTGTTAAGAGAATCCTTAGATACCTATAAGGTACTATCAACCTTACCTTGTTCTACAAGAAATTTCCCAAGTACAAACTAAGTGGATTCATTGATTTTGTTTATGGTGGAGATAAACTTGAGAGAAAGATAACTAGTGGAAACTGGAATTTTCTAGGTGACAACTTAATTTATTGGTCAAGTAAGAGATAAAGCACCATTTCCATGTGAACAATAGAGGTTGAGTACATTTCAGCAACTGGTTGTAGTTCTCAACTAATTTGGATAAAACATCAACTGGAAGACTACAAAATCCTAGAATCCAACATTTCTATCTATTGTGATAACACTTCTTCCATTTGCCTAACCAAAAACCCTATCCTATATTCTAGAGCTAAACAAATAGAGATCGAACACCACTTCATTGGAGACTTTGTTTAAAAAGGGGTACTAAACATTCAGTTTGTTGATACTGAACACGAATAGATTGATATATTAACCAAACCACTAGCTAAATATAGGTTTGACTTCATCAAGAAAAACCTAGACCTTATCATAATACATGAATGATTTTGTGATAACTACAAAGTAGCCTAGCTTCACATTAGCTTTTATTAGCTTTTATATTTTCTTGTAATATGGTATATTCATGTTTCTTAAAAAAAAAAGGGTGAGTTTCACTTTCAAGTCTTTTTGTTGATGACAAAGGGGGAGCAAAATATTTGATAAAGTGGGGAAAAATGAGAAAAGGACACTTAAACATAGGGGGAGCCCTAATTTAGGCGGAGTTAAAGAAATATAAAGAAAAGTTGTTATAAAAAATACAAGTTTTATCATCATCGAAAATGGGGAGGTTGTTGGAACCAAGTTGGTTTTATACTTAGAATTTTGACGATAACAAAAGTATTTTATGAGAGCAATATATTTGACTTCGCATAATATGAAAAAATATTCTTGTTTTTGATGTAAACCTAAAATAAGATTTGATTCTGATTTATAATTGAAGAAAATCTAAAGTAAGATTCGATTCAAAATTTTAATTGAAGAAAATCTAAAATAAGATTTGATTCAGATGTATAATTGAAGAAAATCTTAGACCAAGTTAAAAACAAAATATGGTCAAGATTTGAACAATATAAATCTATCTGAAGAAAATCAATCTGAAGAATTTACAAACCCAATCTAAACAAAATACGAACATAACTAGTCTGAAGAATTTACAAACTTAATATGAACAAAATACGGACACAATCGATCTAGAAGAACTGCTCAGATTGGATTCATAAATAAATAATTGGCTAAATAACATATTATCAAAAAGCATCTTGTTCAAAACTATTATTGAACAAGATCATTGTTGACCAAGCTAGGAATGGAGATACAATTCACAATTAAACAAGGACTAAATTAAAGCCATAATTTTATCTATACATAAATACTTTATGTTGAGGAAGAAGATCATCGAAAATCATAAAAGAGTAGAAGAACTCTAGCTCAAATTTGAAATTCATCATAGAGTTCAAATAGAGAAACACTTGTTTGAATGAGAATTATTTTCTAAGTGTTTTTTCTTAGAATGTTAGAATTACTTTCAAATCAGCTTAGTTAGAACCAAGCACTTAAAGTTACAATCTTTGTATCCAACTCTATAGTGGTTTAGTTCCTTCTTCAATCTAGGGTTGTCAGGTTGTTAAGAGAAGACATGGCTTGTAGGGTCAAGGTGATTAGTTCCTTCTTCAATATGGGTTTGTTAGGTTGTTAGGGAAAAACATGGATTGTAGGGTCAAGGTGGTTAGTTCTTCAAAAGTCTGCAGTTGTCAGGCTGTTTGGGAAGATTGGTTTGGAGGGTCAGGTGCTTTGTAATTCAAGGTATTTGAATTAGTGGATTAAAACCTTCTGAATGAGGGGACTTGATGTAACCAAGTTAGTGGTGAACCAGGACAAAACTATGTGTTCAATTATTTATGCTTTCATTGTTTGCTGCCTCTGAATCCGATTGTTTCTTATCTATGTAATTTATAATAACCAACCAGCCTTCAACAAATTAGTAAAAAGTTATGAACTTTGTCAAACACAATTCAACCCCAATTCTCATGTTTGCATGTTCAACCACTTCATCAAAGGCACAAATAAATTCAACTTCATTAGAAGCATATCATATATACATTTAACCATTAACTCTATTTTACCATAGGCAAAACTATGGAGACTTCAACATCATTCTTTTATAAACAAAATGTTCAGATTTTTCTTTATAAAATTGAATTTTTCCTTAGTGAGGGGTTTTGTGAAAATGGGATTTTTCTCTATATGTTTTTTTCTTAGAGGAAATATTATCATAGAAAGATAGGAATGTTACTCTCATTCATTTTGAAATCTTCTAGTTCATACTTCATCCACAACAGTTAAATGTTACAGCCTATTGTTGAGATATATTCAGCTTCTACAGTTGATAGAGCAATATTCCCTTGTCTTTTGCTCGACTAGGAGATTAGGTTCTTACATAGGAATGTACAATTTTCACTAATGTTTTTCCTTTCTAGCTTGCTTTTAGCATAATTAGTATCAAAGAAACCTCTAACTTGTACTCAGAGGTTGACTTATAATACATACCAATATTAGTAGTACCTTTTAGATATCTAAAGACCCCCTTAACAACTGTTTAGTGGGATTCTTTAGGATCAAATTGAAATATGGCACCAAACACACACATTAAATAGAATATCAGATCTAGAGGTAGTTAGAGAGAACCAATCATTCTTTTGTATACCTTATGATCTACCATTTTACCCGACTCATCCTTATCAAGAGAACAAGATGGATGTATATTTGTAGACATATGTTTACATTCATCCAATTTAAATTTCTTAAGCAGTTCTCTCGCGTATTTGGTCTGATCAACGAGTACACCATCTGGGGTTTGATGAATTTGGATTCCAAGAAAGAATTTTAATTCTCCCATCATGTTCATCTCAAATTTATTATGCATTAACTTAGAAAACTCTTGGCTGAGCTTGCCGTCAGTAGAACCAAAAATGATATAACCAACATAGATTTGAACAATAAGAAGGTGATTCTTAGACAACTTTCTGTTTTATTGAGGTATATGGATTCAATTGCCAAATTCTACATAATTGGTAATAAGTCTTTATAAAAATGGAAAAATATTTCAATAAAACTTACTATCATTTTATGTAGATTTTGATTTCAAAACAAAACCTTTGTAGAGGGGGAGAATGATGAGATGATGAGTTCATTAAGAATGTTGAAGGAAACATAAAAAAAAAATAACATCAACAATATAAGGACAAATATGGGCTTCTTTAGAAATGAGATGTTATTTTATGCATTGAGAAGATATCCTTAGTAATGAGATGTTATTTTATGCATTGAGGACAAATATGGACAAATATATCCTTAGTTTTTGAAGTCCAATTGAGATGTTATTTTATGCATTGAGAAGATAACAAAATTTCCTACAACTTATATTTCACGCATCTATCATGGTCTAATAATGAGCTTCAAGTTGACTAAGAACTTGTGGTGTTTTTATTATTTTATGAGATTCATTAGAATAATAGCTAAATAAAATTCATAGGCACAAATCAAAAGGAGTTCCTAAAAAATCTCTCTTGATTTTCCTTTTCCTTTGATAGTTTTGTAACTATTTTCTAATTAAGACTAGACAATACAATTATCTAGAAACTTAATGTAACCACTATAATTGATGTTATTTTATTGTGGCTTTTCTTTTCTTCTACCAATCACCATATGAATCATATATGTATGTGCTTCACATATGTAGAAAGGACATATTGGAATGAAATAAAATATATTCCTCTTTGAGAAATGTGAGTTAGATTTTCTCCTCTTTGAGTTCTTATATTGGAACTTGCTTGAATCTTATCAACGACTTCGATACTTTTATGGTGATTCCTCTTGGTTTATCGATCATCTTGTTGTGGCTCATTTCTTCTGCATCTCTTAATCTATTTCATCTTTTTTTTTATTTATTTTAATTTTCCCATATTTTAGGCTTTTTCTTCTCAATTTATGAAGAATGAAGACTTTGCCAGGCTAGAGGCCAAAATTAACCCTTTGACCCTTCTCAGTTTGTGAAGAAAGAAGATTTGGCCAGACTAGAGGCCAAAACTGAGGTTTTCATGGAATCAATGACAAAAAGTCAAGAGCGGATCCAAAACACCCTAGCTTTTATCCTAGCACGCCGAACAATCCCAACCCTTAGGATTTTTTGTGTTTTATGTAATTTAGGCTTTCTTTTTGTAAAGCTTCATACTATGAGTTTTTAATTGGATGCTTGTGCATTTTGTTTTAACTAATGTGTTTCTTTAATTTGATTCATTTTTGTTTGATGACAAAAGGGGGAGAAGCCTTGAGAACAGTTTTGGTTTTTGAAAAATAATTATTTAATTTTTAAATATTTCTCAAATAAAAGTTCTTACATGTTAAAGTTCTTACAGTTTTGGTTTTTCTAATGATTTTTAAGAAAACAGGCAAGATATAGCCGCTGTTTCAATTTTAACTGACTCCAAATGTTACCAAAATTTAAATGGGAGCTTTATATATCAAGTTTAATGAGAATTTGATTTCATTATATTTTTCTAAGCTAAGGAACAAAATTTTCATCGGATAAATATTTAATCTAAAAAATTTTGAAAAGTTTTAATTAGTAGAATTATTTTATAATTTTTTTTTGTTTTCGAAAAATTTATCCATGATTGGTATGTGACCCATTTAAGAACGAATTTGGAGACTGAGTGAGATGAGGTGACTTAAAGTCACAAAATATATAGATATTTTTCTAGATTATTAATATTTTAATGAGGGGATTGTGAAAATATCAAAATATTGTCTTACTATGTAGTAAGACTCTGTAAGGACCAAAATGAGTCACCTCACTATTCTTTTTTGTGTGAGCAATAAAATGACTTGTGTAAGAAGTT
Organism: Cicer arietinum; assembly: GCF_000331145.2. Classification (NCBI taxonomy): domain Eukaryota; kingdom Viridiplantae; phylum Streptophyta; class Magnoliopsida; order Fabales; family Fabaceae; genus Cicer; species Cicer arietinum. The sequence continues at coordinate 33,605,896 of NC_021166.2, read as the reverse complement.
TTAGATCGGAAGTGATGGCTAAGTAAAATGTTGGCAAAATATTTTCGAAGACCTAGTTGAAATTATTCGTTGGAGAATAATTTAATCGAATGACGGAGGATCATTATTGACATATATTTTACGACATCGCATATTACCATTAAATTCATCTCTCAGTTGGTTTATGTGAGAGTATATATTTTTACTAAAGTAGATCTATAAGTGAGTGATATGATTATGACCAAGTGTGATAAAGGATAATTGTGAGATTTTAGGATTAAATTTATTTGATTAATTTTTATGGTTAAAACTTGTTGGAGAATCATTTGGAATATAGATAGTAGATTAATTAATGGAATGAGAAGAAAAAAAATTCCCCCTCCCTATAAAAGTAATTCATGGCCACCACCACCATCATCATCATCATCATCTTACTACCATTTTCTTTTATTTTTCAAATATATCTTCTTCTCTCATTTCTCTCCAAATCCAAACCTTCTTCTTCATTTTTGAGCATCTTAGAAGCCTCCAATCACAAGTTGAGATAGTCATTTCTCCTCTTTTCCTCTCAAACCTGTAAGCATGCATATATCAAGTGAAAGGGTGGTTTTTAATTTTTTATTTTATATGTTTTGAGTTTTAATCTTGCTTGTGTATCACTACTATGGTTGTTACTAGTATTCAACTCATCGTCTTTCAAAAATCTAAAACCCTAAGTAATGGAGTAAAATGAAAGTGAGTTTTTTTTTTGGTGTTTTAATAATATTGAAATTAGAGGAGTTAATAACTTGAATAACAAAAAATGAACCCAATCCCACAAAATGTTTAGTTAGACCAAATATGGTGTGTCATAATGTGAAAATTTGATTTTTGTATGTGTTTGAGTAATATAATGAGTTGTTTTCAAATATATGAATCTGAACTAGCAATAGAAATTTTATTATAGGGTTTAAATTAGTAAAGTAAAGAAGACTTTTACAAGTGTGTTTGGTTATGATTTTTTTTTTTTATAATTAAAATGACAACTGGATGTTAAGATGTTTGAGGACCAAAGTGATATATTATTATTATTTTTTTAAATACTCAAAGTTGTGAAATGAGGATCATAAAGTAAGTGAGTGATTGATAAAAAAAGAAATTGATTAGTTTTCTTGAGTAATGTAACCGTGAAGTAAATTTTATAATTCCCTATGTTTACGTAGTTAGCTCATTAAGTCTAAAAAATGAATCGAGATTGTTGACACTGAGTTAACAGTGGGGAGAACTTTGAATAATGTATGTTTGTTGGGTTGAAATTTTTAAGGAAAAGAGATAAAAACAAAAAAAGTCATGGAAATTTATGAGTGGAAGACATTTTATGAACTTTAAAAATGTTAGGAAAAAGTTTCCATGACTTAAAGAGGTTAGGAATTTTTTTTATTAACTTTGAATAATTTATGCTTCTTGTGGGTTATTTTAATTCAAAAGTATTTGAGTGGTAGAAATTTTATTAACTATAAAGAGGTTAGGAAAAAGTTTTCTTATGATTTTTAATGGTGGTATATATTAAAAATTTGGATTTGTTTAAAGTTTGAAACCATATGAGTCGTTGTCCTTGATTATTTAAGGTGTTTGTAAAATACATTTGGATTTGGAATTTTTTTTTTGAAGGACTTTGATGAGTAAAATGAATTTTAGCAATGTGGTATATATATAGATATAGAAAGAGAGTTCAAAATTTTGTTTAAAGGTTGATTTTAAGTTTACTTTGTTATTAAGGTGTTAAAGGTTTCAAACTTCATGACTTTGAGAATAGTTCATAATATATATATATATATATATATATGGTTCAAATTTTGTATATCAAGAAGGTTTAAAAGAGAAATATTCACTTTAGGAACAAAGTTTCAATCTTATATTTTGAAGATAAAAGTTTTAAATTTTATAGTAGAGATGTCAACTTTATGTTAAAATTCGAGGTTGAAAAAGTATTTAGGTATTTTGGAAAACAATGATTGATTAAAATTTTGGATTTTGATGTGATTTTATTTAGAATGAAGATTTTAGTTGGAGACTTAAAAGAAAGTTGTGAACTTGAAAAATATTTGGTGTTGATGTAAAAATGTGGTTTTCATGTGAAAGTTTATACACAAAGCATAATTAATAAACATTATAGTTTGAAAATGTCAAAGTGGAAGAATCATAATTTTGGGTATTTAGAACATTGGAACTCTTAGTATTTGAGTTTTTTTTTATATATATAACATTTCTTGATAAAAACCTTCTACTAGTTTTTCAATATTAAAGTGTTGAAATTTATGATGTTGATGGATGATTTATTCGAAATTTCAAACATTGTGAGTATGTTTGTCTTTGATTGATTTTATTAAGAAAATATTTTGTCCTAAGTTGTTAAAGAAAAAGATTTGAGTTGAACTTCAATAAGTTTGGAAAAAACAATTTCAAGATTTTCAAAGTGTAGCCTAAGTGTTTTAAAATTCGCTTCCGCCAAAGCACTTAAACCAAGGTCTTCTTGAAGTTAGGGAACCTAAGAGAAAGGTCAAACCTAATTGATTTGGAAAGTGGCCGAACCTAGGGTTCATTAGGGGATAGTTTAGAAACTTGTATTGATTAAGTTAATTGATTGATTTAAGATACAAGAAAATCGATATGTATTGTTGGAATCGTCGGGTAAGTTATGTTGGCATAGCATAAGTTGCTTGTGTAATAAGCATTGTCGAGGTAAGGGCACTTTCTAACGATATTATATATGCTTGAATGCAAAGTGTGTATGTATACATGTCCTTTGTGTTTTGAGGCGAATAAAGGTGCACACGAATGTTTATGTATTTGATGTGATTATGTATTCTTAACTAATAACATGTGTTATGAATTTTATTGACGAGAATATGTCTTCAGTATGCTTTGTGAAAATGTAATAAAAATTATTTGTGTTTCATGAGTATTAAAAGAGAGTCTTTTAATAACTGCATTTATATAAGGATTGATTTGGAAAAGTCAGAGCATGCTCATGCATTTCATAGTTAGTGGTAACTGTGATGGACTATGGGGTGGTTCCTTGAGTGTATTGGTCCACCTTATCCTTACATGGATTTTGGAGTCGTGTTGGTTTGTGATAGACCGCACTCTAGTAAATCGTGCTGATCTTTGATAGGTGACACCTCGATAATTAGTACTGGTATGTGAAAGACAATACGTTTATGATTTAAGGCCCTTGAGGAGGGTGTGGAAATTCCGGAATCAGTACCCAACCATTATCAGTAAGATTAATGATTAGCTTAGGGTTTTGTTTAAATTTTTTATTTATTCTCCCTTTCTTATTGCAATGTTGTTGTCGCAGTGGAAGTTATATATTTTAAACAATGATTCTAATTGTCACTTTTGGAAAAGAATTTTACAATTTAATATTTTACTCTGATTTAAATTACAGTATGATTATGAATATTTAATCTAAAAATGTTTTGTTGTTTTAAAAAAAAATTACCCTCTCGTTGTTAAAAATCGGGTGTTACAAAAATTATGGTAGCTTAGTAAACTAAAATGGCTGGTGAGTAATATGTAATGATGAACTTGTTAAGCTCTTCGACTTGAAGTTCTTGAACTTTTTGCAGATTCCCAATTGTTCCCTTCTAGAATTTGAGGAACTTGTTAAGTGTTTGGACTTGAAGTTGACATTTCTTAGAATTGATGAATTTTCATATTTTATTGATTTATTGTTGTTAAATTTATTTATGTATTTGAAGATTGTTGGAATTATTTTTTTGTGTGGGATGTGGTTGGCTTTTTTAAAGAATTGAATGATGTGATTGAAATTTTATAGTTTTTGAAGTTTTATGTTGTTGGATTTATAGTTTTTCATTCAATATATTTTTCCATAAAATAAAAAACAGGTTATTATTTATGTATAACCCGCCAACTCAACCGGTTTTTGATCGGGTCGGTTCGGTTTGGGTTAAATGGAAAAAAATACGGATTTAAAACTTAACTTAACCCAAAGATAATCAACCGGGTATCGAATTTTGTCAAAACCGGTCCAACCCAACCCGCATACAACCTTACTAATTTTTTTCTCCAAACATGCATATCCCATACACGTCTTTTTGTATGGATATATGGGTTTCGACGTTGTCTTACAATTTTTATTGATTATGTTCTATATAAATAACTATCAATCATATCAAACTATAGTAAGTATATCATAAGACACACTTGTTTAAAAATTAATCTTACTTGAAAAGATTCATTTTTCCACAAAAGTTTTCCATTCTTCCAACGATATCAGGTTTTCATAAAGCTTCAGACGATCATTAAAGTTTCTGTTGGCATCTTTAAGATACTTTTTGTTCAAGAGAGTTCAAAAACCTCTATGAAATTTTCTAGCAACCATAAATATATGTTTTTTTTATGTATTTCTTCATCTATGAATGATCTCTGCACAAAATAACAAATACACTTGATTTGAATAAATGTATTTTAATGCCAACAACATAAACAACAAATAATTACAACAACAAAATATTTGTATATCTTTTCATGTAAGATTTTTAGCAGCTCTAAATGCTTTATTCCTCTAATCATCATGTAATATCCTATAAATAAAAAATTAAATTTAATTAGAATTTCCATATTTTAAATAGTATAATCTATATATTACTGTCAATATTGTATAATTAGTATTATTATTATTATTATTATTATTACTATTATTGTTTTTATATTAATAATAGAATCGTTTTAAATATGTGTGATATAACCGATTTTGCTAAAAGTAAGTATAAAATAATATTTTATATTAGTTTATCTTATTTTGGGGGAAGTTGTTTGGTTGATCCGATAACCAATATTTTATTATTACTTTATTAAAAGAAAAAAATTGCGTATTATTATGCTATCAAGTTATTATTAAGTATCACAAACTCAACAAGATCGAATTTACTTTAAAAATTGAAATATGTTGGTGTGATATTATATACAACAATAATATTGTAGTTGAAGTTACGCCTAAATATACTCTCAAGAAAAATATACAACAATAATATTTCTACCGTTGTTCACACATAGAGAGATAGAAAACGAAAATATTACACATCAGGACAACAACTACTGATTTAATCAAAAGAGTATCGATTGATTTCAATTCACCTTTAACTCAATTGGCGAGTAATCACACCCTTTCAACCTTATATGGTACATTTATTTTGAGAATTTGAAATCAGAAAAGAGTTAGATATTTTGAATTTAATTACAAAAATATATTTTGTCAAAAACCTAACTCTATGAAAATAGGCTACACATAAATATACTCTCAAATAAAATTAGGCTACACCATTGTTCACACATAGAGAGATAGAAAACGAGACAGCTATACATTAGGGAAGCAATTAGTGAATTAATCAGAAGAGTATCGATCAATTTCAATTCACCTTTGACTCAACAAGTGAATAATCACACCTATAACTCTTTCCACCTTTTATGGTACATTTATTTTGAGAATTTGGGATGAAAAAAAAGTTATATAATTTGAATGGTAAGTATTACAAAAATATATTTTGTCAAAAATCTAACTCTATGATAATCGGGATTTTATGAAATACAGTCTTAGATTATGAAATTGCTTTATTTACTATTTTATTGGTTGAATTTCCATTTTTATGATTGTTTGAATATGCATTATTTGAAAGGTTGTTTTATTATGTGCTCTTGAATAATTATGTTGTTGTATATTTAAATGAAATATTACATTTTAAATGTGGTTTTATGATGATGATTATAAAAAAATGAATTCTTTTCATTCTATATATTTGAGATAAGCTTATGCTCCATATAAATGTGTCTTGTACCCCACAATTATTTATTCGGATCATCTATGTGCTCCATATAGATGATTCTTATACCCCACATCAGATGAGGTTTAAACTCCACACATATGGGTCTTGTGTCTCATATTATAAGAGTTGTTGCTCCACACAATGAGATATTACTCACTTTGCAAAAGTAATACATCTCCATATAATAATGGGAAGCTATTGAATTAATTTATTTATTTTCTATAGAATAAATGTATTTGATTTATCTTATTATTACAGATGTTAGTTGTGTTGATTTTAGGTTGATGAGTTTATATATTTTTTTTGAAAATAATTGTTTATTCTAGAAATTATTTACACTATTTATATTCCTAAAGAATATTTTTGGAAGAACGCGGGTGTCATTGTCGATTTTTCTGGTTATCGTGCCGATTGAGAACAATACTTATTTCTAAAATTGTGTTCATCATTAACTGGGATTTAATATCTCATTAAAGTATTATTTTCCAAGATTGAAACTAAGACTACTGAGTACGTTGAGAGCTGAGAAGTTCTAGCTCATTTGAGAATAGTCATTTCCTTAGATTAGGTTTGTAGATTAAGAATAAGTAGACATAATTTCTACATTGCATTTCGTTTTGGGATTAGTTATTAAATACCTAGTATTGAATATTTTGATTATTAAAGATTTTACAGTTGTAAGGATTTCACAATATTATTTATTCAAAAATTTCATTTTTATTATTAATACCTTATTTGTCCTTATTATCTTAATTGTTAAACCCAAAGGTTGATCCTATATGAGTTTGTGGTGAGGGTTTAATTTACTTTATTTTTATTATTTTTTCTTAAATAAAAAAATAAATATGGGGCTTATATGATTGCTTGTTACGGTCTTAACATTTGCATGCTATTATATTGGATATTGGGCGTGGCAAAATCAATGTTTGATTGGTAGTGTTCAGATTTATGGTGGGCAACAAGCGTGAGACAAATGATGCACTTGTTGAGGCTCCCAGCTTGATAGCTGCAGCTGTGGAGAACTGATCACTACGCCAAAAATGACATTTAACAGCGCCCATTTTACAGCGCTTGCTAAACACAAGCGCTGTTGTAATTATATTTTAAAAATAACGGAACCTATTACAGCGCTTTTGATGCAAAGCGCTGTAAAACAAGCGTTGTGGTAGGTCATATAACGTTTGCGCATCACGTTATAAGGCTTTTACAGCGCTTGTCAAAAAAGCGCTGTAAAAGGAAGCGCTTTCGCGAATCAGTTACAGCGCTTTTTTCACAAGCGCTGTAAAACACATGCGCTTTCATTGAATTTAACTACCTATTACAGCGCGTTTTTCACAAGCGCTGTAAAACACATGCGCTTTCATTGAATTTAACTACCTATTACAGCGCGTTTTTCACAAGCGCTGTAAAATACATCTTTAAAATAATTATATACGTTGGAAACCCTCATATCCTCTACATCTTTCAAATAATTATATACGTTGGAAACCCTCATATCCTCTACATCTTTCAAATAATTATATACGTTGGAAACCCTCATATCCTCTACATCTTTCAAATAATTATATACGTTGGAAACCCTCATATCCTCTACATCTTTCAAATAATTATATACGTTGGGAACCCTAATATCCTCTACGTACTGTGCGGCCATCTACGTTGTCTAAGGTATTTTTTACACATGATCTGTTATGTTTTGAAATTGTCAAAAATTGTCAAAAACTCATACCACATGATCTGTTCTGTTTTGAAATTGTTAGTTGATATTGGTTTCTTTTTGAAACTTGTTGATATGTTTTGAAAGCTTATTATTTTTGTTACTGCATTTATATAGGTGGTATAATATGGATAGGAAATGGATTTCAGCCAATCGATTGTCAAAAGAGTATGAAATTGGAGTGAAGGAGTTTGTTGAGTTTGCAGTGAAGAATGCAAAAGATCCAAATAGAGTAGTTTGTCCTTGTTTAAAATGTTGTTTTGGAAAACGTGTTAGAGAAGATGAATTAGAAGGACATCTAGTATGTAATGGAATTGATCAAAGCTACACATGTTGGATAAGACATGGTGAGAAAAAAAAAGGAAACATTAATTTTGAGAATAGTTCGACATATGCTTCAACTGACTTCGATACAGATACATATGAGCCGGACCGAGTTGATGAGATTGCAAAAGCAGTTGAAGAAGATCTTCGAGATTGTCCTAAAATGTTTGAAAGTTTGTTGAGTGATGCAGAGAAAGAATTATATAATGGTTGTACTAAATTCACAAGACTGTCAGCGATATTAAAGTTGTACAACTTAAAAGCGAGTAATGGATGGTCTGATAAAAGCTTTACGGAATTATTAACACTCATAAAAGATATGTTGCCAGATGATAATGAACTTCCCAGTCGAACCTACGAGGCTAAACGGATTTTGTGTTCTATTGGAATGAGTTACGAAAGGATTCATGCGTGTCCTAACGATTGCATTTTATTTCGAAACGAATATGAACTACTTAAGGCGTGTCCGAAATGCAATGTCTCTCGATATAAGAAGAAAGAATCTACTCCAGCAAAAGTCGTGTGGTATTTTCCTATAATACCAAGATTTAGGCGCATGTATCGCAGTGAAGAAGATTCAAAACACTTGACATGGCATGCAGATGAAAGAATTAGAGATGGAATGTTTCGACACCCTGCAGATTCCCCACAATGGGCAAAAATTGATCACGAGTATCCTGAATTCGGGATAGAGTCAAGAAATCTAAGACTTGCACTTTCTACTGATGGAATGAATCCACATGGTCTTCAAAGCATCTCACATAGCACGTGGCCTGTGATTTTGGTAATATATAACCTACCTCCATGGTTATGTATGAAGCGTAAGTTTATGATGTTGTCTCTGTTAATTTCTGGACCCAAACAACCGGGGAATGATATCGACGTATACTTGACTCCTCTAATCGAAAATTTAAAAAGTATGTGGGAGACAGGTGTGGAAGTTTATGATGGGTATAAGAAAGAATGTTTCAATTTAAGGGTTATGTTGTTCGGCATAATTAATGATTTTCCAGCATATGGTAATTTATCAGGATATAGCATTAAAGGTCAGTGTGCATGTCCTATATGTGAAGAGAGTACAAATTGGATGCGGTTGAAACATTGTAAGAAGAATGTGTTTCTTGGACATCGTAGATTTTTACCTTATAGTCATCAGTATCGTGGGTGGAGAAATGCATTCAATGGAAAATCAGAGGAAGGTAAAGCTCCTTTAGCACCGACTGGATATCAAATACTTGAAAAAGTACAAGGTTTGACCAATAAATTTGGCAAACCTTTTGCGGGAGAGCTGGTGAAAACTGGGTGGAAGAAAAAGTCAATTTTCTTTGAATTGCCATATTGGAAGTCATTGTATGTAAGACATTTCCTCGATGTGATGCATATTGAAAAAAATGTATTTGAAAGTGTTATTGGTACGTTACTCAATGTTCCAGGAAAGTCTAAAGATGGCGTCAATGCAAGATTGGACTTGGTCGATATGGGAATAAGAAATGAACTGGCTCCAGTAAAGAAAGGAAATCGCACATATCTACCTCCAGCCGCTCATACTCTATCTAGAAAGGAAAAAATTGTTTTATGTAAATTTCTACACGAAGTTAAAGTTCCAGAAGGATACTCTTCGAACATTAAAAATTTGGTTTGTATGAAAGACCTCAAGTTAAAAGGTTTGAAGACCCATGATTGTCATATTATAATGGAGCATTTGCTACCAATAGGTATACGTTCCATTTTACCTGAAAAAGTTCGACTAGCCTTAACTAGATTATGTTTCTTCTTCAGGGAAATTTGTAGTAAAGTGATCGACCCTCAGAAATTACCGACATTGCAGAGGGAAATTGTTGTTACTTTGTGTGAGCTTGAAATGTATTTCCCACCATCGTTTTTTGATATAATGGTTCACCTTACTGTTCATCTGGTTAAGGAGACACAACTTTGTGGGCCAGCTTATATGAGATGGATGTATCCGATAGAACGATATATGAAAATATTAAAAGGGTAGAAAGTTGCTATCCCATGAGCAACCCCAAACTTAGAATTTTATCAAGACAAGAATTTTTTTCTACCTAACTCCAAGTAAGGTGATTTAATTGAAGTCAGATGTTTTGCTTGTAATGTGGCTAGTAACCGAAATAAAAGGGCAAGGCTCAAAGGGGGGGGCAAAGGGTAAAATTTTCATAGGGTAGTTAGAAAGGCTCAAACGACCAATAAAATTGCCTCAATGTATGCATAAATTACATGTGATGCAAGTCAGAATTAGTGCAAGTTCTAGAGGGATAACACATGTCTGGATAATCACACAACAAAGAATTTAAGTGTTTAGGCTCAAAAGCTCACAGCTAGGATAATAAGAGAGAGTATGAACAATCAAAATAAAGCCAACATGCTTATGAAAAGTTAAAATTGTATTTTTGAAAAATTGATGGCATATTAGCCTTCTACAACCATTTAGTAATCAAGAATGCATGTATTAGGAAGGCTTGTCGACTTGAGTAATAACATAATCTAAGAAATAAAATTTAACTTGCGAAATAACAAACAGAAATTTTAAGATTAAGTGCAAGTCAGTACGACTGTTTCATCATAGTACACATTTAGTGAAAGGAAAAAAAAACATGAGGAGAAGAAAGTCAACATATACTGACATTAAACAAAGAAAACGAGAAAACGGAAAGCAACAGGACAACTAACAAAAAGAAAAAGAAAAAAAAAAAGAAAGAAAACTTCTCTCAGTTTAGTAGTTCAATGATTCTCGTTTAGATCATCCGCTCTTGTTCCGCTATGGTCGTCAGTATACTGGTGAGGTTCAAATAGATCCCCGGCAACGGCGCCAAAAACTTGATAGCGTTTCAGCAAGTGTACTGAATCGTTGCAAGTAATAATAAAACGGTAGTACCGAGTGTCGAACTCAAGGATTGCGTTTTACTATTGAATTATATTTGATTACTAGAATTGAACAAAAAGGTTCCCAAGTTGATTGAAATAATGTTTGAAATTAACAACAATAATAAAATTGATCTTTTATAATGAGAAAAATGTCAGGGATGAGTTTCACTTCGAATCCAACCTTGGTGTCTAATTTGATCCTAGTTACTGAATTCCTTTATTGAATTATTACCGAATTCTCTTTATTATTCTTGCCCTAATGTCTTAGTGACAGAACCTTTAATTCTAAAGTAACCCCTAATTCCTTAGCAGATTTAAGATTAGAATTAAGCATTACCGTATAGAAATTCTCTTGTAAATTATTGCTTTGCAACTAATTTAATTGGTTTCATGACCTGCACCTATGTCTAGACTACAAATTCATGAATTTCTCATCTCAAGCATTCGTAAAGTCCACTTCCGTTTCAAAATACAAATCGTAGAACATTTTAATGTTGATCAAGCAATAAAAAGCATTAAGCACAGAGATGAGAAAAACAATTCAATAAACTCATTCATATAACTAGAAATCAAATCAGAAAAATAAGGGTTTCATCTGGTTACACTCATCCCTAACAAATAGGGTTTAGTTACTCATGACAGAGATACAAAAGATAAGGATTAAAGAAGAATTACAAGAATGATTCATGGATGATTCTTGATAAAACTGCTTCAATCACGTTGGAAACGGCCGTCTTTGAGTTTCTATGCTAGGGCACAAGTCTCCCAAGTTCCCAAGAGTCAAAAAGATCCCTAAAACAAT
>NC_021166.2:33581578-33582661 GCF_000331145.2 Cicer arietinum | reverse complement strand
TATATATATATATATATATATATATATATATATATATATTCATGCTCTAATAATCACATTTATTCATTCGATAGTGCCTTAAAAGTTTATCGAGCTCAAAGAGGTGCTAAAGTGTCGAAGCAGAAGTCTAATAACATTACATGGATCTCAATAAAGTGCCCTCGTCAAACAAATAACATCGACTGTGGGTACTACATATTGAGATTCATGAAGGAGATTGTTGAGAAGAATAAAACTATTATCCCAGAAACGGTACGGTATTTGCATTATATGATTTTCATATATAAATTATCTATATATTTGATACTAACTTAATATAATATGTTCAATTTTTATATTGCAGTACTTTGACAATTCCAGTCCATCATATTCTGAGGAAGATCTGATGGAATTAAAGGAAGACTGGTGTCAGTATGTGCTTGACATGCAAATTATTTGATTTTCTGGGAAATAGCTTGCTGCTGGGCAAGGGATCTGAATATTATATGGTAGCTAGTGCATATAATGTATATTCTGTTAGTTATTATATGTAAATGATCATAGGACACAATATATGAACATGCATATGGATCTGAATGTAGTTTAGGTTGTAAATTAGGTTATATATATATACGTATCTGAATGTAGTTAATTAGGTTGTAAATTAGGTTGTATATATGTATCTGAATGTAGTTACTTAGGTTGTAAATTACAGAGTTACAGAGTTACATATATGTTAATAAAGTTACAGAGTTCTGATTTCTGTTCTACTGATTGTGTGAACTGCCTATGGTATTTGAATATGTTTTGTTGTTGTGTACACTGATTGTGAAGTGATTTTGGATCAAAATAATTTTGGATACAAAGATAAAAGACAGCACTTTTTTAAAAAAATGCCATAAAAAGCTAAAAAGCGTTTTTCATTTCAAATAATTAATTTATAGCGTTTAAAAAAAAAACACACACATTTTACAGCGCTATTTTTAAAAAGCGCTGTAAAATGTTGTTCTAAAGCGCTTTAATGGTGCACCTTTTACAGCGCTTTCGTGAGAAAGCGCTGTAAAATGCAGACCCATAATATGAAATTATGGGTGGGCATTTTAC
>NC_021166.2:33571262-33581301 GCF_000331145.2 Cicer arietinum | reverse complement strand
TTTTTGTGAAGAAGCGCTGTAAAATGTGCATAACAAGCGCACGTTGTATTTACATGTTTTATAGCGCTTTTTTAAAAGCGCTGTTGTATCATTTACAGCGCTTGTTTCCACAACGCTTATTTTTTTGAAAAAGCGCTGTAAATGGCTTAAAAAAAGCGCTGTAATATGCGTTTTTCGCGTAGTGGATGAAGATGCTCCGCCATTTGAGAGGACCCAATGTCAGATCAGTAATAGTCATAGACCCTAAATAATTGGACTTTATGAATTTCAAAAGAACAATTCACCACCTTTTCAAGAAAGTTTTGATCCAGTTGAGGCACAATGGTAGCTGCTGAAGTTAGAGAAAATATTTAGAGTCATGCATTGTGCTGAGACTTAGAAAGTAGACTTTGTTGTTATATGTTAGGTTGTAATTTTGAGCATTGTGGAATTGTCCTAAAAGAGATCTGCTGACACAAAGAGTGCTTATTACTTGGGATAGACTTAAAATGGTATTTTTGGAAAGAAATAACGTTTCTTCATTTTTGTGAAGGAGATATTCAGTTGCAGAGTATGTCTCCATGTTTGAAGCTCTATCTAGATTCTCTCGCAGTCTTATAGACAATCCATAAGTTGAACGAAAGGCAATTAAAATTGAGCAATGACTTAAGCTTGAGCTACAAAATTTTATTGGAATTATAGATATCCATGACTAGCCAACCTTGGTACACAATGTTGGAACGAAGTTGGTTTTTCTCTTATGATTTTGATGTTTTACAAAAGTATTTTATTAGAACAAGAAAATCATAGGAAGTTACCAGAGGAAGTGACCAGAGGAAGCTACCAGAGGAAGTCACTAAAGGATAAGATCATAGGAACACAAAAGCATGCACGTCTACCTCTGAGCATATGCCCTGAAAAAAATGTGCCTATGAAGGTTACAAAGTCTGCCTATGATGTTTGACTCTAAAGTTTAAGTCTAAAGACTGCCTCTGATGTGCACAAACTCAACATGCCTCTGAAGAGTTTATATCAAGCTATCACTAACTCTAAAGAGATTGTTAAAGCCATGCATTCAAAGCTCATATTCTACTAACCAAAAGTTGTAACACACTTAAAATGTTGCCTCATATATCCTGCCTCTAATGTTGCACTAACTTTAATGACTCAATAATGTGATTTACCCAAAACCACTAATTATAATTCACATAGTTTTGCCTTTGACCTTATTATCCAAGAAACACAACATCTCACTCCAACAAGAAAATCAATGTCTCTAATGGAAAGTCAAGGACTTTGACTGAAAGAATTCATTTTGAAGAAAAGACTTAATCGAATAAGAATTGTTGAATATTCAAGAACAATCCTGAATTCATCCCCGCTTCAATAAATCAAGAGTATGAATGAAGATTGGTGTGAATAAGATTTTGAACACAACCTAAAATTAGATACGATTCATAATTATATCTAAAGGAAATCTTTTATCAATGTAAAAAGAAGATATGGACAAAATACTATTCGCAAGAAGATATGGTCAAAATATTATTCACAAGAAGATATGGTCAAATATTGTTCACAAGAAGATATACTCAGATGTTGTTCACAAGAAATATGCACATAATTTGTTTACAAGAAGATATGCTCATCTTTTTCTGACAAGAAGATATGCTCATAATTTGTTCACAAGAAGATACACCTAGCATTATTCACAAGAAGATACACTTAGAATTTGTTCACAAGAAAATATACTCAGAATTATTCAGAAGAAGTATATAGGTGTCAGGTTGTTTTGAGATGACTAACTTGTAGGGTCAGGTTTTGTGTAATTCAAGAATTTGAATTAGTGGTTAAATTATTCAAAGTGAAGGGACTAGAAATAGCTACAAGTTAGGTGGTGAACCAGTTTAAATCTGTCGGTGTCAATTTACTTATGCACTATTTACTTTATGATGCCTCTAATTACTTAAGTCTAATTGCTACTGACTTTATTTTAGTTAAAGTCACCAACTCAAAAGCAATCTAACTTAGACAAAAACAATTCAACCCCTTTTTCGTGTTTGCACCTTCAATTAGCATCAATAGCTTGATCTCAAGGCTGAGCACTTTACAGTGTTTGAGGAAATATCCAAGGATTCAACATGTCTGGATTTCGTGAAGAAGCCTTTGGTGGAAAAATCAACAGACCACATATGTTTGATGGAGAAAGATTGAAGTACTTGAAGGACAAAATCAGAAGCTTCTTTATCTCACAAGATCCTAAACTTTGGGACTTAGTGGAAGAAGGCTACAATGCTCCAACAAATACTAATGGAACTGAAATTCCAAGGAAATAGATGGATATTGAACATAAGAAGATGTACAAGATGCATCACAAGTCCAAAACCTTCATGATAAATGCAATCACCTTTAAGGTGGTTGACAAAATGCACTAACAAAGAGCATATACGATAATTTGTTTATGACTTATGATGGAAGAAAGAAAGTTCAAGAAGCAAAAACCGACCTCCTAGTTAGAAAATGTGAGCTATTTCAGATGGAAGAAGATGAAGACATTCAAACAATGTTTTCCAGATTCCAAACTCTTGTCTTAAGATTAAAGGTTCTTGAAAAGAGTTATACTACTGTTAATCATGTGAAGAAAATTCTTTAGAGTTTGCAAGGAAAATAGAGACCTAAGATTAACACATTCAAGAAGCTAAGGATCTAAATACTATTAAATAGGAATAACTGATTAGCTCCTTGAGATCATATGAAATTGAACTTGCAGAGGATGAGACCAAGCAGAAGCAAAAGACTTTGGCTTTGAAATCCAAGCAAAAGAAAACTCTTAAGGTAACAACATAATCCAAGGATAATGATTCAGATAACCAGAATATGGACTTAGAGGATGAGGAGTTGGCTTTAATTTCCAGAAACCTCGGAGGATATGGGACAATGGATGCAATGAACCTGGGAATGTCATGTCAGAATGTCCAAATCTTGAAAAATGGAAACGCAAGAGGAAAATCTCTAGACCCAAGAAAGTTTTGTTGGCTACATGGGACGATTTTGATGAATCGTTCGATGATGAAGAGCAAGCAAATTTGGCTCGGATCGCTCATACTAACTCTGACTCTAAATCCAACACTGATCATAATTCTGACTCTAATTCTAACACTGGAAGTAAATCAGTAGATGAAGAAATTGAGGTACTTTTGGGCTTAACACGATTTGAATTAATTTAAGTCATAAATGATTTCTTAAATAAAAATCGTAATTTGTCTCTAAAACTAAAAGCGCTTAGGAAGTAAACACAAACCTGAATGAAGAAATTAATGATTTAAAAAATGAATGAGTTGAGCTTAAAACATAAAATACAACTATAAAAGATAACCATGTCTCTAAACTTTAAGAAAATGTCATATTAATTATGATAAATATGAAGTTGCATTCCAAAACTTTATAAGCCAACAATATAGAAAGAAATAAGTATGCTTCTATGATTTATGGTGTTAGTAGAAATGGTAAAAGAGGTCTATGATACCAAGAAACAGTAACTAAGTCTGAAGTTATCAAACTTAATATTTTATGTACTGTTTGTTCCAAGAAAGGTCACTCCAAAATATCTTGTCACATGTTAAACATAAGGAAAGGCAAGAAACCTTTCAAGACCAACAAACCAGGACCCAACCAAATTTGGGTACCTAAGAAAAAAATTATCTATGTTTCAAAAGTTCTCAGTAGCCAAGTTGAAATACTAGTAATAATACTTGGACAATGGATGCATGCGACAAATGACGGGAGAAAAGTATATGTGCTAAGACCTAACTTTGATAAAAAAAAGAGGCCCCATAACTTTTGGCACATCATTTTCCATTGAAGATGTTTTTTTTTTGTTAAGTCAAGGTGTTTGTTTGCCTCAAAAAGTTTGTAGGTTTCAGGTTGTTTTGAGAAGACTGACTTGTAGGGTCAGGTGCTTTGTAATTTAAGGATTTAAATTTGTGGTTAAATCCTTCTAAGTGAACGGACTAGATGTAGTTATCGAGTTGGTGGTGAACCAGCTCTGATTACTTAAGCCTAATTGTTACTGCCTCTATTTTAGTTAAAATCACCAACCTGAACCAATTCTTGACTGAATAATAAAAAAAGAACCCAACTGAGACCAACACAATTCCACCTCCTTCTCGTATTTGCACCTTCAAACAAGTCTATGGTGATTGAGAAAAATATGGGAGCATTGGAAGATGAGGAAACTAAAAAGAAATTTAACATTGGTGGAAATAATTTCACAATAAGGACAATAAATTTGAGAAGAATCTACGTTTTGTACCCATAATTTCAAAGGACAAGCTAGAACAAGCTTCAACTAGTAAGACTAATAGATGTGAAAAGTGTAGGTTCAACCATGGAGACCAACCGTGTCCTGCATAATTAATTACATGTCTTAAATGTGGAAAGGTTGTACAGTTTTCTAGATGTGGCAAGAGTGAGCGGCAATCCCAACCTAGGCCACAAAACCAAGCGAAAGTATTTACACTCCAAGGAGGAAATGTGAAGGAGGAAGATGGTATGTTCAAAGGTTTGTGTTTAATAAAGAATAAAAAGATTATCCTATTGTTTGATTTGGGAGCGGCACATTCCTTTATATCTTCGTCTTATGTGAACGCCTTGCAGTTGACTATTTCATGTCCTATGCAACAAAAATGGAAAGACAAGAAACTTATCAAAACTAACAAACTAGGACCTAACCACTTTGGGTACCAAAGGATAAAATAATCAATCTTGTAGATATCCTTAGCAACAAAGTTAAAACACCAGTCATGGTACCTGGACAATGGATACTCACTACACATGAATGAAAGATTGGTCAGCAAAATAGATATCAAAGAAAGACTGGTCATCAAAGTAGATATAAGAGAAACTAGATATATCAAAAAAACAAAATATATCAAAGGAACTAGATATGTCAGAACAACCGTCAAAAGCAGAAGAAATCCCAACCGACAAGTTCATTAGCAATCCAAGCCTGGATAGAAACACAAATCCTTTCATTAAAAATCTTTGATCATCAAAAAACCAAATTCATAGAAAAGAAGTTAATTGGAACAAAATGAGTTTTTATAAACATATTGATGTTTAGGTTATATTTTTTCCCTTTTTAGTTAACTACCTCTAGGCCTGATATTCTATTTAGTGTGTGTATGCACGCCAAATTTCAGTATGACCCTAAAAAACCCCACTTAACAATTGTTAAGAGGATCTTTAGATATTTGAAAGGCACTACTAACCTTGGTCCGTGTTATAAGCCATCCTCTGAGTACAAGTTAGTAGGTTTCTATGATGTTAACTATCGTAGAGATAAAATAGAGAGGAAAAATACCAGTGGAAATTGTACATTTCTTAGTGATAAAATGATCTCTTGGTCAAGAAAATGACAAGGAATTATTGCTTTGTCTACATCATAAACATAATATATCTCAGCAGCTAGTTGCTGCACTCAACTGTTGTGGATGAAGCATCAATTAGAAGATTTCAAAATATATGAAAGTAACATTCCTACTTTGTGTGGTAATACTTCAACGATATGTTTAACAAAAACCTCTATGTTATAATCAAGAGAAAAACATATAGAGATTAAACATCATTTCATAGAAGATTATTTCCAAAAGGGTATTCTAGACTTTAAATTTTTCAACACTGATCATCTATGGTTTGATATTTTCACAAAATCCCTTTGTTGAGGATAGATTCATTCTTCTAAACAAACTGTTCATGAAAAGCATTTGGCTTCTTATTTGCACCAGCGTTTGACATTCGAAATTTCATGATATTTAAGACTCATTGTTGCAAAGGACCACATTAAATTAGGCAATGAAGTTCAACAACTCTTAGGTCAGTCCAATGGCTCTCAAGACACTATTGTCTTGGTTGGAGATTCGTTGTTCCTGTTTTTGAGGAAGACAACAAAGAGGTAACTAAAGGTGCAAATACAAGAAAGGGGGTTTGAATTATGTTTGCTAAAGTTGATAATGTTTCGCTAGTTGGATGAAGGTCGGTTGGTTTTTATGAATTACTTGGATAAGAAGCAATCAGATTCAAAGGTAGATAACTTTTTATTAATTGTAAAGATTCTTGTCATGAGAATTAAACGTTTTTACGCTGCATCCACTTATAAATAGACAAGCTAACCAAAGTAGTAGAGCAATACTTTGTTACATTTGTTGAAGTATAATAGATTCTAAAAAGCTCACTCCCATCGCACCTCTATTGAATCTTCTTATACAAGTTCAATTTGATAATTACGTGTCTGATAATTTTGACATTCAGTTTGATCTCTAATAAAAGTCAACACTCTTAATAAATTCAATGCTTTGATAAGAAGTCTACACTCCAACAAGCTCTACACATCATAGCAAACTTATCCTCTAACTAAAGAAGCGTGTAACATCCTCTAAAAGGTGTCATCCTTTGATCATCTTGCCTTTTCTATCAAGATACATTGATTCATTTATGAAGACAGATTTGGACAAGCGTTTAATGCTAATTCAAAATATCTGAAGATTTGATATGTACTACCATTTCACATGTTTATGGTATGCAATCACAACAACAGTCAGAAATCTTAATGGACTAATGGAAACTCTATAAAAGGATTCGCGATTGTCAATAAGAAAATAACAACAACGAAAAAACAAGGGAATATTTATGTCTTTACAAACATTGAAAACCTCTTGTATTAAGTCTAAGTGCTGAGAAACCTAAGAAATCTTCAAAGAACAAAAACTATGTAAACACTCTAGTGAGGTAAATTGATTCCAAACCCAATCTAAATACTTTGTAACTTGGTCCAGTAAATGATGTCATCCTCAATAGCTTGACAATACTAAGCTAGAAGGTTAAGAAGACTTGAACAAAGTCAGTTGACTAGGAGGTATTTAATGAACGTGTGATTCCTTCGGTGAATAGTGGATTAAATCCTTTTGTGTGAAGGGATTGGATGTAGCTACCGTATTAATGGTGTACCAGGATAAATTGATTTGTGTTTCTTCCTTTATCACTTTACTTATAGTTTTACTCATTCTTGTTTTCATCATCACATTTTTTAAGTTGTTTTTAAATGAAGTATTTTGAAAGAAAACATAATTTAAACCCCCATTTATTGTGTTTTTATCTCTACTTTAGGTTCTATTTTTGGGACTAAAATATATCTATGATAACCTTCACTTGTTTGGAAAGTATGCATTCACTACAAGAATTGATGGAATTTGTGAGGGCCAAAAGCCCTCACAAAGGAGGTAAAGCATCCACAACAGAGATATTTGTGGCAGCCTTAGGCAGCCACAAATAAGCTAGTCACAAACGTTTGTAGCGACCAAAACGGCCACAAAATTTGAATTTTTTTCATTACCATTTGTGAGGGTCAAGGCCGCCACAAATTCCTCCTTTTGTGAGGGCTTAGACCGCCACAAATGTTAAAGTTGATTAAAAAAAATTAAGCTTTTGTGGGGGCCTAGGCCGCCACAAATTTCTCCTTTTGTGGGGGCCTAGGGCGCGCAGAAAGGATGAAACGGATTAAAAAAAAAAAATTGTGTGGACTTAGGCCACCACAAAATTTTGACTTTAATAGAAAAATAATTTTATTAAATTCGAAATTAATATTAAAAAATGATATTATATATAATAAATTAATATTAATATAAATCAAAAATTTAAATTTAAAATAGTTAATTAAAATTTAAATAAAATTCAAAATATAATATTAAAATTTAAATTAAATTTAAAAATTAAAATAATATTATATATAAAAATATGACATCAATATTAATTAAAGTAATTAATACCAAACCAAATAAAATATTCTAAAATTAATAAATCATGTCATACAAACCAAAAATTAAACACACCATAATTAAATAATAATGTATAATGTATTCATACAAACCAAAAATAAAATTATCAAATATTATTCAAGTACATCAATCATCGTTATAATAAAATCTTCTTCTTAATAGAATGGGAAATCAGGCAAACATAAGTGATATGATCCTCTTTATCATGAATCACTTTTCTAAAACAAAGTTTAAGGATTACTATTGGTGTCTTGTCTCGGGACCAATCTGGTCTCGTCTTTATTTCATCTTGTTCTTATTGAACCTGCAATTCATCGGGTTTGATCGGGTTAAAGGACGAGTTATGGTTTAGAATTTGGCCCAATCAAATATTGGGACCGGGTAAGAGACACGCCAAACCTGACCTAACTCGTCTTTTGTACACCCCTAACACTTAGCATTTGCTGAAGGAAAAATCCAACATTTGCCACCACCCGACGCCCCCACTATCTACCGATAGGCGACTAAATTCTGATTTGTCTAGCGTTAGGCACCATACTACAGCGCCCTGTATTGGGCGTGTTATGTTATAAATACAATTTTTATTATTTTGAAAGCATCTTTTGATGAGTTTAAACTTGAACAGAAAGCTCTAGCAGTCACTAACTCTTGGTAGAGCTTATTTCAACATCAAGGAAGCTACTTCATCAAGAACCATTAATGGAAAACTTTTGTGATTAGTCTTCACTCTTTAGTTCTTGTTTATTTTTCATAAGTAGCTAAACCTATCTTGTTAGGGATGATCAGTAACCTTTAATGAAAACCTTTAAGTTTATGATTTGATTTTAGTTATTTGAATACATTCATGTAAATTGTTTCTCTATCTATGTAGATAATGCTTTCATCACTTGGTCTCTTTAAAATGATTTATGATTTATAGTTTGACATGAAAGTTTCCTCTATAAACTAGTAGTGTAATATTGTGTGCCATGCACAGGTAGAAGTTACCTTTTATAAAATCTTTAAAATCATATATAAATTGTGATAGGTTTGAGTTTTAGTTTGAATTTGAATTTGAATTTATCAAATTAAAGATAAAACATTGCTGGATAATTATCCAAAGTGATAGATATATTATTATTATTATTATTATTATTATTATTATTATTATTATTATTATTATTATTATATTTTAAATTAAAACATGTTTATAGTAAATAATTATTAACAATAGTACTAGACTACTAGTGGTAGATAATGTAAATATACGTCAATCCATAAGAAAAGTATTTTAAATAAATATAAATGAAATAATTAAAGAAAAATAAAGTTGTAAGGAATAGGTTAATCTAAATAATAAATGTTGACACTAAATTAAAAATAAACTAAACTAAAGACTTAATTATATTTAAAAAAAAAATTACTTATATATCATATTTCAAACTTAACGTAAATGTCCTTCAGACCAAAGTAATCTAGTTCTATGATATTGTTGATCGTGCCATAGTAATCATCTTCTCCTCCTTCAGTAAGACCCCTTACATGCACCCCACTATTGATTGTCTTTTTATTAATGTTGTAGGCCTTAGTGTGAAACGTGTACCCGTTAACAAAGTAAATGTTCCAAGATATTGCCATTGATGAAGGACCACGAGATAGTGCTATTATGTCTTTGTTGGTCACTTCATTTGCCTCGTTATTTACATATGCTTTCAGCCATATGGGAAACTCTGCATGTATACGTCTAGATGCGTCTTCTTCATTGATTGAGTGATTCTCCAAGAATAAGCTGTCAACAATCACATAGTTCATAAGTAAATACGTATTATGGTTTGCATCAATATAATTTTCCACGCATTATGATGAACACTTACTCAAGATATGGTTTAATTTCATCACAATTAATCAACACGTGAACTTGAGCAGATTTCCATTCGTTATCTGTTAGATAATGTGTTCCAGACTTCCCACTAGGTCGACCTCGTTTCAGCAAGATGGATAGTGAAGGTTGGAGATCACCCCATTCTGAATGACGATTATTACTCAAATTTGTGGTCGGCAACAAATTGAATGACTTGAAATAATGAGAACAAAAATAAGTTGTCTCGCGTTGTATATAGTCAGCGCATATGGAGCCTTCAACCATAGCCTTGTTTGTCACTGTCTGCTTTGAGATTCTCATACATCTGCACATTTAATCATTAAATGTCTATTAAGTAAGTTATAATAAACCTAGTAATCTGTTAAAAAAT
>NC_021166.2:33549521-33557554 GCF_000331145.2 Cicer arietinum | reverse complement strand
AATTAATATGCCAAATGCAGAATGCAGAATGTGGTTAGCAAACTTAAAATGCCAAATGCCAAATGCAGAATGTCGTAATTAGCAAACTTAAAATTGCCAAATGCAGAATGTGGTTATTCTGTTTTGCTCTTTTCAAAATTGCCAAATGCAGACTCCACATTCTCAAAAGCAAGGCCAATGTCACATAAAGCCATTAAAAAAATAATACTGTATGGCTGCAATGCCAAAAGCAGCCACCCATCAATGAAAATAAATTTTTTCAATCAAAGTATCCTTAAAAAGATATATCAAATTATTAACATAGAAATTCCAAATAAATCAGCATTCAAGCTATAAAAGGATATTCTATAAGTGTTTCTTAAATGATTGGACCTATGAACACCTAGAACAACATAAAAGCATCATCTCTGTTTCCTTCAAACTTCTGTATGGATATTCCACATAATGGCAAGTTTTCTATCCTCAAAATAATATTAATAAAGGCTGACTGACAGCTAATTAATACATAACTTGGCACAAGAGAGGCTCTATTGTTTAAAAAAACATGAGTGAATTATATATTCACCAAAATATATCCAAAGCCCATTCAAATTTCAATGTATAATAACAAACATAGAGACAACTTTTTTTAAAAAAAAAAAGGAAGGGTGGGGAATCGGGTTAAAGAAGGTATAGTTAAAACTGGCATTTCATCATCCTCATCCAAATGTAAATTGGTATCAGAGAAGGTTGGCAAGGACAAATTACTTTCAAGATTCTTGTCAACTGAAGAATTATCAGAAGTGGCTATTTCAGTGCGCATACTGCATAATGTAAATAAGAAACCTATAATAATTAAATCAGTGCATTCGGTCTTCCTTTTGTTTCTTTCATCTATCAACATAAGCTTCTCTGACTTTTCGATTTCTTTGATGAGAATTGCAGGAAAAATAAAGCAAATAGACAAACAAATAATCATGTGATTTACACTGGTGATAATCAAACAGGAAATCATGAATGAAAACCAGGAAACGAAAACCAAAAAGGAAATGAAAACCAGGAAATGAATGAAAACCAGGAAATGAAATCAAACAAACCAGGAAAGGGACGGCGACGGCGATACTCACTGCGGCGACGGTGACCGACTCTAAAAGTGATGGATTCGGTCGGCGATACTCACTGCATTTAGGGATTCGGTGATGGATTCATCGATTTTCACTGCATTTAGGGAAGGGTTCGACACTTAGAGATTTAGGAATCAGATTCGAAGCCAAGGATTTAGGGATTTAGGGAAGTGTGAGAGAAGGGTTCAAGTGTGTGAGGGAAGGGTTGGGATTTAGACAAGAGATGAAAACTTAACAGAACTTATTATTTTAATTTCACGATATGATTTTATAAATAATATAAAAAAATTTAAAAATACCTTAGCGTCGGTCCATCCGACGCTACGTATTTAAAAAAAATTATAAAATTAAATTAATAAACTAGCGTCTGTTTTATTTTGCGTAGCGTCGGCCCTTCCGACGCTACTTGGCGTCGGAGTCGGGGACCGACGCTAATAATGACAGCTAAAATGCAGTTTTCTAGTAGTGAGTTGTAGTCTCTAGCAACACTTTTTTACTTACTTTTTTCAAATGTTGTTAGAGAAAAATGTTGTAGTGACATTTTATCTCAACTAATCTAAATTATAACTTTATACATAAAAAAAAAAAAGTAAGTAATCATTTTTATTTATGTTTATATATTACAGTTTAAATAGTAATAAATTTCAAATCAATGTCAATTGAATTTGATAGCATATCACACTTAATAATCTCAGGGTTAAAGTCTCTAAAATGATCATACAAAATGTTCGACAGTTTCAATCAAACACGATAAACATTGCACTGCTAGTTAAAGACAAAAAGCTTCGGTTTGTACTTCTATAAAAAACGAAAGTATCTCAAATGCACAATTCAATTAACATTTATCTCTTAATATATAAATTATATATTAAGTAGAACAAGGTGACATGCATAATATGGCAGTTGCACTTTTCTTCAAAGTACATGTTAGAATCAGCGTACAACTTTTTCTTGCAGAAGCACATAGTAAACGACCGCTCTTTATCAAAACAATAAAAGAGTTGTTCTATTTATAAAATAGGCTAAATTACATTCGTGGTCCCTTAACTTAATTTCAGGTAAGTTTTAGTCTCTTATCTTTTTTTTTTCTTCCCGATTTAGTCCATTATTCATAATAATATCAAATAAAGTATGAAAATATGAGTTTATTTGAAAATTTGCGTTACGTATTTGATGAAATTTGTATTATATTGAAGAATATAATTAATTTTATGAGTTTTGATTGAATTTTTTTTTGAATTTTTGTTTAAAAAAGGATAACATTGTTGAAATTTTAAAACATAAAATATCAAATTGTCATTTAAAATTAAAATAAAGGACTAAGTCGGGAAAAAAAAAAGATAAAGGACTAAAACGTTACCTGAAATTAAGTTAAGGGACCACAAATGTAATTTAGCCTATAAAATAACAACTATAGTTAGGCAGAGCCGGGCCAAGGGAGAGACGTCACTACAAGATTTTTGCCCTAATGCAACGCATAAAAACCGTTGCTTAACGTAAAAAAATCGTTGCCGTAATCTACAAGAACGGTTTTCTGACTGTGGGAAACCAAGGCGTTGCCTTAGCCTAACGCAACGGTTTTTTTTGAAACAGTAACACTTTTTAAAAATCGTACTGGTAGCTACCTCTAATAGAACGATTTTTCAAATTGACAACAACAACGGTTTTATGATGTTGCCAAATTAAAACCGTTCTTGTAGGTTCCTTTTTCAATTAAGTTACGGCAATGCTTTAAAACCGTTGCAAAAAGTAAATTTTTTTATAAAAAAAATAATTTCTTAAATTATTGTATTTTAGAAAAATAATTTTAGTAAAATATTATTATTGAAATTCTATAATAAATTTAAAAATATAACAATTGTTAATACTAAATTATTGTAATGTACTGTAATAAATTCATAATGTAACAATTGCAATAGTATAAATTCATAAAGTTCATTGTCATATAGATGAAGCGTTGTAACTCTTGATCATTCATACAATGTATTTGCAGTGATTCAATTTCTCTAATTTATATTCTAGAGATAAGGAGACAATCAAAATAACAAAAATAAAATTCCTTATCTATAAAAACAAATACACAAAGAAAACTTAAGTATCAACATCTATTTCTTCATCTTGTGCTTCCAAATGTTGAAATTCATCATTGGTATCACCATCATTCATCTACAAAATAAAAATAATATATTCAATAAGTAAAATCATGAGTAAATGAAAAAATGTTAAAGTCTATAATAGTAATATAGTTCTAACAATACTATATATATAATTCTAACAATAATAGTTCTAACCGTAATATAGTTTAGTCTTACTTCATTATTATTAGGAGCATGTGTTGATGTAGAAGAACGTAGAGTACTGTTAGCATCAGCTGGAGTTGATAAAAAAGCTGCTAAAACATCTATATTCAATCCTACAGTGTTAGAGTTCAACATTGTCTTAAGAATAAGCTGAAATTTTCCTTCCATCGCTTCCATTTCCTTACGTTGTTTCTCCTCTATCTCTTGTATCTTATCATTAAAGTGTTTTATCTCTTGAGCATGTTCTCTTTTAAGTTTTGCAATTTCTTCATTTCTTCTCAAGAGAGTTGGTGTTGAAGTTCTTCCGTGACAACGAAATCTCCCAGGTTTTTCTTTGCCACACACACTCTGAAAGGCCTCTAAAGATGACTGTCCATCTTTTTCAATCAAGTCTTGAAGCTTTATCTAGCATAAATAATAATATTAAATGAATAATTGTATACATAACTAATAGTAAATAAATAACACATTATGTTAAACTTACAATTGCAAGATTGGTTTCTTGATCCAACTCCTTTCCTTTCTTACTTTGTCGAGTAGCAATAAACATTTCAGCTTGAATGGGATGCTCTTTATCTTCATTACTTTGACACTAAAACAAGAAGAAAAAAAAAAGAATATGAGAGTTTTATTTAAGTAACATAATTAAATATTCATTTACAATGTTTGAAAAAAGAATACAATTTTTTCTCTTATAACTGCAAAGCCTTTATTCCCCATTCGGTGTCTGTATTTCAGCTGAGCTATATTTTGAACATTTTGATGACTCATATCCTATATTCATTCACAATTTTTTTTATAAAATTACAAATGTGTGACAACAACTATATATAACAAGTAATTATATCTAATTATATCTTACTTGACTGTGGTCTTCTTTCCAATATTCCAATAAGTTCTTAAAGTCTTCTTCTGGTACCTCATGAGGATGATTTTTTAACCGCTCACGCGTGGTTTTGTACTTACTAAAATGCTCCTTTTTAAGAAAACATTTGTATCTTCTCCAAGCATCATTTAAAATAGCAAATACAGCTTTCCTTCATTTCTCTAGAATGATGTATTTTTGCTGCAAAAATAAAAGAAACATATTAGAATCTATATTTATAAAGGTATGCTAACCCATACATTCAAATTAAAAAGTAAGTACATTTAGATAATCCCACACAGGATCTATATTTAGATCCTTCCAAGTCCTAATCAAAGCCTTCCAGTTATTGAAAGTGAGAGGACACAAATCTGAACTTCTTGCGATTATCCCCAAAAAACTACTAAGTTCAGAAACTGTCTTTTCATCAGGCCCAACCGGTTGTCCTTCTTCATTCAAGATGATCTCTTGTCTATCTTTAAACTCTCGTGAATGAATTTTCCGACATATAGTCTTTCCTCGTTTTTTTATTAATTCTAAAAATAAACCACATAATAGTAATTAAAAAAGTAAAAAATAAATTGCAAATTTTTATATCCAATATGTAATCAACAAAAACATATATACCATTGGTTCCCTCACTTTCCTCACTTTCGTAGTTGATACCCTCCTCCATTTCATTTTCTTCTATATCTTCATCTCCTGAATCCTCTACTCCATGTTGTTCCTTATTCTTATTGAGATATTTGGTAAGTGACATAGGTGGACATTTTGGAATAGTTTTTTTCTTCTTATAGGCTTGTTGATGTACTGGTGATCCTTGAACTTGATTTCCCATGGTAGAGTTGACTTGCCTCTTAAGGTTATTGTTTTGAAGGAGTCCTTTGTTTTTTTCCTCAATTTTCTTAGAGACTTTTGATTCTATTGAACCTTGAGTAGCCATTGTTGACTTTTGTTGCTTATGAAGATTATTATTTTGAGAAAGTGTTTTGTTTTGCTCATCAGTTTTCTTAGAGACTTGTGATTCTATTAAACCTTGAAGACAAGGAGCCTTTGTAGACCAAAGTTGTCTCTTGATATTATTATTTTGACCAACCCCTTTGTTGTTCTCAACAATTTTCTTAGATGGTTCAAGAATTGGTTGGACTGCAACTACCTTTTGGTTTGGCTTTTTATGTTGTGTTTGAATTGAATTCCCAGCTTCCAATGATTGCTTCGATTGGTCTAGCTTTTGATTGCTTTCTTTTATAGATTTAGCACTTTCTAACTTGACTCTATATTGCCGCATTAAGTCATTGCTGGACTTAGCTTGAATATCAAGCCAAAAACCATTCCCTTTGTTCATTTTCCTGCAATCAAAAAAAAGAAATAACGTCGAGAATTATTATTCAAAGTCCAAAATGAGTAACAAATAGTCCTAAAAACAGCAGTCCAAATAGTAACAACAGTCCTAAAAAACAGCAGTCCTAAAAGTAAGAAGCAGTCCAAATAAGTAACTAAGAAACAACAGTCCTAAAAGTTTTGGACTGCTTCTTCTGTTTGATTGCAGGAAAATATAGCAGTCCAAATATAGCAGTCCTAAATATAGCAGCAGACCAAAGAAAAAACAGTCATAAATATAGCAGCAGTCCAAATAACAAGCAGACCAAATAGCAGCAGTCCAAATAACAAGTATATAGCAGCAGTCCTAAATGCATCAAGTATATAGCAGCAGTCCTAAATGTAAAGTATATAGCAGTCCTAAATAACAAGTATATAGCAGCAGTCCTAAATGCATCAAGTATATAGCAGCAGTCCTAACAAGTAAATATAGCAGATGTCCAAAATATAGCAGTCCAAATAATTGTAACAAGGACAATAGGAAGTGTCAAAAGACATCAAATTAATGATTAATAAACAGAAGTTCAAATAAACAGAAGTCTCATCATTCCATTATAAAACAGAAGTTCAAATAATTGTAACAACATTCCATCCTAAGTAAATAAACAGAAGTTCAAATTATTGTAACAAGTTGTCCAAAACAACATTCCATTATAAGTAAATAAAAATTAATGAATAATAAAATAGTCCAAATGAGTCTCATCAAAACTAGAATCGTCATCAGATTCTTTTTCATCCGACCCACGTAAAGAATTAACAATAATCGTTGGTGGAATATCATTCCTAACAAATTCAACTTCACGAGTCTCATCGCTTGCAGCTAGATTAATTGGATGGTCAGATGAATCACATTGATATGGTTGTTGGCCATTTGAATTTGATTGTTCGTTCAAGTTAAAAAATTCCATAGGAATAGACTTCATAACATAATGTCTATTTGGATTAGAAGGATCTTGAATGTAGAAGCATTGGTGGACTTGAGATGCCAATACAAAAGGATCGTCCATGTAGCATCTCTTGTTAAAGTAAACACAAGTCAAGCCAAACTTGTCTTCTTCAACTTCAAACCAATCACATCTAAATAACACAAACTTCAACATACCATAATAATCAACCTCAACTATTTCAGTAATTGATCCATAGTAAGCTATTGATTGTACTATTGGATTTTCATCTTTGGTACTTGCAAAACTTTTAGTTACTGCCATTAGTGTCACACCACTATTTTGTGTTTTACGTCTAGCATCACAGTGTTTTGTATGAAACCTGTATCCATTAATTACATAGCCAGAAAAATGTCTTGAAATTTTATTTGGTCCTCTTGATAGCTTCTTAAGTTTGTCAGATACATCGCTTAACAAGGCACGCTTCTTAAACCATTCGACAAAATCTAACCCTTGACTTTTTGCTTTACTCCACCTTTTTATTTTATTCACATTTACATCTTCATTTTCATGCTCACTACAAATAAAAG
This sequence comes from Cicer arietinum, assembly GCF_000331145.2. Taxonomy (NCBI): domain Eukaryota; kingdom Viridiplantae; phylum Streptophyta; class Magnoliopsida; order Fabales; family Fabaceae; genus Cicer; species Cicer arietinum. The sequence continues at coordinate 33,550,432 of NC_021166.2, read as the reverse complement.
TACATTGTTATAGTAATTGTAAAACAATTATTTAATGCATTAAAAACCTACAAATACAAGCATACTTATTTACCTTATAAACATTGGACATCGTCACAATTGAATAAAATGTAACGATGGGCCTGACTCCTAGACTTGCAATCCAAATAAGTTCCTTCACCTTTTTTCTTTCCCCCAATAGGATGACCAAGATCACATGTATCACTATTCCTTGTCATTCTACTAAACCTTGTCTCCACACCACTATGCAAGTATCGCGAGCAAAATGTCAAGCACTCTTCAACCAAGTAACCCTCAGCAATAGAACCCTCAGGACGACTTTTATTACGAACATAACTCTTCAACTTTCCTAAATATCTTTCTGTAAAGTACATCCATCGAAATTGAGCAGGCCGTCCCAATATTACCTCATTCACCAAATGTATTGGCAAATGAACCATTATATCAAAGAAACTCGGGGGGAAAATTGTCTCCAATTGGCAAAGTGTTTCTACAATCTCAGTTTGCAAAATGTCCAAATCAGCCACCTCAATCACCTTCTGACATAAACATCAAAAAAAGGAACAAAGACGAATTAAAGGGTGAGCAACCTGGTTAGACATTGCACTTCTAACAGCTACTTGAAGCAAGTAATGCAACATGAAATGTGCATCATGACTCTTATATCCACTAACTTTTCTTTCAGCAAGTTGAACACATTTTGAAATGTTTGAAGCACATCCATCAGGTATTTTTGCTTTTTTTAGTACAGAACAAAAAGTAGTCTTTTCCTTTGCAGTCATGGAAAAACATGCTTTTGCAAACACTATCTTTTTACCTTGATCTAACTCTTTAAGGTGAAGTTTCTTTCTAATGCCCATGTCTTGTAAATCTAAACAAGCTTTTTCATGATCTTTTGTCTTTCTTGGGAT
>NC_021166.2:33541067-33549056 GCF_000331145.2 Cicer arietinum | reverse complement strand
AAAGTCACTAATAGTCCACAAGAGACTTGCTCGCATTTGGAATGTTTGCTTTAGTGATGCATCATATGTTTCTACTCCCAAATCCCATAACACCTTTAGCTCTTCAATCAATGGTTGAAGGTACACATCAATATTATTCTCTGGCGATTGTGGTCCAGGTATTAATAAAGACAACATCGAATACTTAGCCTTCATGCAACACCAAGGTGGAAAGTTATATGGTATTAATAACACAGGCCAGGTACTATGAGACACATTCGTAGTTCTGAAGGGATTAAATCCGTTGCTGGATAATCCAAGTATTATATTACGTGAGTCTAAAGCAAAGTCTGGAGGGCGTTTATCAAATTCTTTCCATGCTTCCCCATCTGCAGGATGCCTCAACTTCCCATCTTTCGAACGCTCTTCTTCATGCCACCTTAATGAGCTAGCCGTCTTTGAACACATAAACAACCTTTGAAGTCTAGGAATCAAGGGAAAATGTCTTAATATTTTAGCTGAAACTTTATAAGATTCATGATTTTTTCCAACTTGATGGTTTCCTTCGGCAATTTCACGTGAGTCTAAGCAAAGTCTGGAGGGCGTTTATCAAATTCTTTCCATGCTTCCCCATCTGCAGGATGCCTCAACTTCCCATCTTTCGAACGCTCTTCTTCATGCCACCATAATGAGCTAGTCGTCTTTGAACACATAAACAACCTTTGAAGTCTAGGAATCAAGGGAAAATGTCTTAATATTTTATCTGAAACTTTATAAGATTCGTGATTTTTTCCAACTTGATGGTTTCCTTCGGCAATTTCCTTCCAACGTGGAGCACCACAAACATGGCAAGATGTTTCATTCTCATAATTTTTCCAATAGATCATGCAATCATTAGGGCAAGCATCGATCTTTTTATAATCCAGCCCTAAGTCCTTTATCATGCCTTTAGTTTTATTGAACGTATCGGGGATGTTCAGTGAAGGCATAACTTCTTTCAACAATTCTAAGAGAGCATTAAATGATTCATTGCTCCAACCATACAAACACTTCAATAAATATAGCCGAATTGTGAACGAAAATTTTGAGAAGTTTTTGCAACCCGGATATAACTCTTGTTTGGCTTCTTCGACTAGATTATAAAACTTTTTTGCATCTTCGTTGAGGCCTTCATTAAATTCACATTCTTCTTGTATAACATCTCTAAATCTTTCAAAAAGTAGTTCATCAATTTGATCCTCTTCATCATTCACATGATCATCATTAAGATCATTGGGTTTTCTTATCTCTTCACCATGACGAACCTAAAAATCATATCCTTTTTGAAATCCTAATGCTATTAAATGATTTCGTACTACCTTCCTTGTGAACCAATTGGTGTTGTAACATTTAGCACATGGACACGAAATCTCTTTTCCACGAGGTTTTCCTTTGGTGTATGCATAATCTAGGAAAAAATCTACACCGTTTTGATACTCTTTACTCTCTCTAGACAATTTTGTCCATTCCTTGTCCATCGAGTTTATGAGGAGACTACCATATAGGACAAATAATTTCAAAGGGATGTTAGTACAAGCTCAATCAAAATCTAGATGCGTCCAAAGAGGCCTTTGTGCTATCTAATTGTAGCAATATTGTTTTAATTCCTCTTACTATTTTAAGTCATGTTACTGTTTTAATTAATGGTAGCAATACAATTTTAATTCCTCTTACTTTTTTAAGTCTTGTTACCGTTTTTATTAATGGTAGCAATACTGATTTCTAACATGCAACTAAAAATCATGTTCAGGATTAAACAGTTATAGGATTTCTAACTGTTTTAATTTTTTTCTAAACGAAGCTAATTAATCAATAAATTCTCATAATGCAGAAGTAACACTCATGTAACATATAGCATAAGTATGACAATTACAAGTAACACTCATAATGCAGCCAATTATCAATGCAAAATCATGATGCTGCCAATTCATAGTTTAGAGCAAATTATCAATGCAAATGTATCATACTATCGCAGTTCATAGCAGTAGAAAATTTAGCAGAAAAAGACCCATATCAATAGACTATAAACCCACAAATATACAACAATTACTGAGCGAGCCAATTTGGCAAAAACAAAAGAAATACATCTACTCAAAACTAACTTTACACTATATGCACCCTGCTTAGCTATGTCTAGCATGACTGGCTCATTGTTAACAACTTAAAATATGCTTTCTTATTTCTCACATTCTATTATTTGATTTTATCAAATTTTTAGCATAAAATCAGCACCCACAAACATTCACGACTTCATTTAACACTATCTAGAAATAAATTCTTCAAAATAAAACCATGGGAGGGTTCAAGTTCTTACCTTCTGAGGCAGGATGTGAGAATTTGGATTCGAAATATTAGGGTTCTAGTGAATTTGAGAAATCTGCAAAAATAAAACAGAATTCCAGTGAAATAAGCAAAAAATTAATCAATCATTTCGTAGCAAAATTAAACCTAATAGCAGAGCAAAATAAGGTTTCAAGATAGGGAAAATGAGAATTGCTCGAGAAGTGGATTATAACACTAATTCGTAGAAAAATTAAACCTAATAGCAGAGCAAAATAGGATTCAAAAAATTAGGGTTTTGGAGCAAAGATACAAAATACATACCAAAAACACGGTCGAAATAAATGGTTTACGCGAGACAGAATCCTCAGACCTTGAACGAAACCTTGAACGATGTTGAACGAGGTTGAGTTGCGCGATAAATGGTTTACGCGAGACAAAATCCATTACCCGAGGGAGAATGGGTTACGCGACGGAGATGGGTTACGCGACAGAGCGAGAGAGAAGAAGAATTTGTGGGTAAGGGTTAAGGTTGCTGAAAGTGAAAAATGAGAGAAGCTGCTGAAAGTGAAAAATTGAGAGAAGCTAGGTTGCTGAAATTCTGGGTTTCAAGAGAGGGAAAGTGACAAGGCTTTGTTGTTGAAAATCTGAGATAGGGTTTCAAGAGAGGGAAAATGAGAATTGCTGAAAATCTGAGATAGGGTTTCAAGAGAGGGAAAATGATAAGGATTTATTTTAGGAAATATATTTGGCGCTATAAAAAATTAACTAAAAAAAAGTGTTTTTTGTTTCATGAAACGTGTACCTACAAGAACAGTTTTTTTAATAACTAAAGAACAACGGTGAATAAATGTTGCGTAAAGATATCAATAAACAACGAGAACGGTTTTTTAGTGTTGTTGTAGAAATTATAAAATTTCATGTTCTATCGCAACGAAATATAACAACTGTTGTCTATTTACCTCTACGAGAACAGTTTTTTTACCATAAAAAATTAGGCGTTGCCGTAGCACCAAAATGTTGTAGTGCGTGTAAAGCCCTTTCTTCGCCAAATTTTTTTTTTTTTTTTACGTTAAATTTTTATGATATAAAGACCCAATAATATATAATAAAATGTCTTTTAAAAATATACAGAAACAAGAAAGGCCTCAAAAAAGTTTTAATTTTCAATTTTTGACAGAATCATTGTTTATTTGGATTGATATTTTTTCAGTCTTGTAAAATATCATAGTGAAACCTTCGTCTTAGCTTTTTGCTATCAACTGATAAAATCTTATATAAATTAAATAAAACATATTTTTGTTATAAATTATTTAATACTTTTCTTAATACAACTAAATTAGCTAATGAAAATAGTAGGGATGAGAGAAATAATAATTATAAATTGAGAAATTATGAGACAAAAAGTGAGCACATTGCTTATATTGAAAATATTAGTTATAAATTGAGAAATCATGAAACAAGTAGTGAACATATTGCTAACATGAGTTATTGGAGTGGTAGTATACAAACTATTTTCTTCTTCAAATAAAGATGAAAAAATTTACATGAGTTCTTGATGTTGTTGTAGAACAGTTGAAATGTCTTGTTTTATTTTTTAAAAAATATAGAGAAAATAGATTTGAAAATACTATTAATTCTACTAAAGAAATATTCTATAGTTATTAAATAAATTATTAATAATTTATTTAATAATTTTTTAAAAAGCTCTGTCTAATAGTTTCGCTTTAGGCCTCCTAATGTGTTGGGCCGACCCTGTAGTTAGGATATGAGTCAAATACATACAATTTAAATTTTTTTATAATAAAATCAAAAATAATAAATTACCTTTGTAAAATTCATCATATCCTCAATACTGATCTTAGGAGTAAGGTTCAAAAATTCTTCATGTATGTTAATGCGTATTGAATCAAACGAGTGACTTACACCATGGGAAGGAGAGTCAATATTTTCACTCAAAGGTCAACAATATTATCCTTTATAATAATTATTGTTAATAGATGACTTGGCGTAAAATTAGATTGGAAAAAATTTTCATTTATCTTTTCTATAATTCCTTTGTATCCATAATTTTAGGGTTGAAAGTGTTCTTTGTCGATGTAAAAATATTTTGTAGCACTGGTTTTCCTAATCGTAAAGAAATAAACGAAATGATCGAGTTAATGCAACACATAAATGCAAAGACTAATTTTGAATGCGACAAAAATTATATCGGAAATGAATTTTAATTATATATCTAATGAATGTTATGTTGGAATAACTTATCATTAAATGCAAAGACTTAGTTGTTTTCATAAAAATCACTAAAAACATCTTCTGATTTATTAAATGAATTCACATTCTTAGGAATCAAAACAATTTTATATAAGTTTACTCTAGTGTTGATTGTGAAGTTTAATCTGTATTGGCCATGTGAAATTCTACAGAAATCATAGTTTGAACCAACATCAAATAGGGAAAGTATGTGGACAATATTCTCCTGGAGTTTTGATCATTTTCTTACTGTGGCCCCAATTTTGATTCCATACATAACAAATGAAAAATTATAATTTAAAAAATAAAATCATTTGAAAGATAGAATAAAACTACCTTTCAATCCATTATAACCAACTCTATGGAAAACGAAAGTTTAACTATTTATCAATCCAAACACGCTCAACCCTCACAACCAATATGCATGATATTTAGGGAGGAGAAATGTTATTTAAACACAACTTTAAACACAAATACAAACACATATATTGTATACGTATACATACTTAAGGGCGTATACATACTTAAGTGATAATTTAGTCATTTTGATAGTTCTCTTTCTATTCCTCAGAAACCCTTTCTCTCCTTCCTGAATGCTTCTCCATCTTCTTCTCTTCGTTTCTAAATCTTCTTCTCCACCGAGAGCCTGAATGTTTCTCCATCTTCTTCCCCGTTGTCGCTCGCTCTCGCTGCATCCGATTTCTGTCGTTTCTTCCGTTGTCGTTCATTCGCTCGCTCGTTGCATCTGATTGCTGTGTGTTTTATGGCTCGCTCGTTGACGCTCGTCTATGCGATTGTACAAGTTATTGGGTATTTTCATTGTAAGTTAGGGTTTCTATTTTTGCTTCTTCATTTAGGATTTTTGCTTTTTAGGGTTTCTATTTTTGGCTTATTCGTTTTTATTTTTGGTTTTTAGGGTTTCTGTTTTTGGCTAAATTGATTATTTTATTGCTTTATATTTTAGACAGAATGATTTTGCTTTAGATGCTTAAATGCTGATTGTAAGACCCATAATTTTAAAGTACCATTTATGTATTTTTGGTGTATTTTGGATTTTGGCTCGGAGGTTTTTAAGCCAAAGTTAATAATATTTTGGAGTTTTATAATCAAAAAGATATTTCGATGCCAATTAGAATTTCTCGTCGATAAATAAATTGAATTTAACTGCGGAAAATCCTTTACGGAGAATTTAAGGCGTTTCAGGTGAAACGGTAATTTAATAAATATCTAGATTTTGAGATATTTGTTAAGTTATATTTATTATATATATATATATGTTTGCTTGGAGGGAAAAAGAAAGGAAAACTAGAAGGAAGGAAAAGGAAAAGAAAATAGTATATAAAGGAAGGAAGGAAAAAAGAAGAAAGGAAAAGCAAAGGAAAGAAAAAGAAAAGAAGGAAATTCCCAAATTTCCATCTCCCTCCTCTGAACCTCACGCAAGAAACCAAAATCCATCCTTTCTCCATTTTTCGTTTTCGTTGCTTCCTTTTCTTCAAAGCTAGTGACCCAAGGTTGGGTGAGAGTTAGATCAAGGTTTTTGTAACTCCACTCTTCCTCTTTGATTCGAAAACGAAGAAATACGGTTTTTGAGATCCAAACACAAACCCCTCCGTTTCTTCTAGATCCAAACCTCATTTCTCGAAGAGACAGAAGGGAAAGTTGCTCACCACCACGCTACGGTGCTAGGGGACCTATTTGGAGGCGAAGTTGCGAGCGGAGATTTTACCGGAATTACTCGCGGTACCAGAAACGCACGATAAAGCTAACGTTGAGGTAAGGGCTCCTTCCAAACTTCTAGCTTGCATTAGGGACTTATCTGTAGTTGTGTGGGAAGGAATTTGTTAGGGTTAAATGTATCGATTTGGGGAAAAACGAAACTAGTGCGTTATGGGTAAAAACCTTAGAGTTAGGTTTTGTTTATAGTGATGAATGTTTCGTGGTAAATGAAATTTGATGTATCTGGGTGTTATGTTGCGTGATTTGTGTTCGTTGTATTTGGTGTGTTCGTACTTGATGTTTGTTAATTGGTGTGGTTGTTGTGAATTATGGTTTGAATGTGAAAGTATGTTTGAATTTGTTTCTGTGGAATTTGAAAACCATTAGAGTTAAACGAGTATTAAAAATGGGGAATCTTTTAATACCTCGGTTTACTTAATGTGTATTTGAGGAAAATGTTTAAGTTAACTGGGCGTTGAGAATGGGGAATCTCTTAATGTCTCGGTTACTTAACTATCGTTTTTGAAAATCGTTTCGGTAAATGAGTATTAAGAATGGGGAATCTCTTAATATGACTGTTTGCTTAACGTTTTGTTTTGAAAATCATTAAGTTAAATCGGTATTAAGAACGGGGAATCTCTTAATGACTTATTTAATTAATGTTGTTTGAAAGTCGTTTAAGTTAAATGGGTATTAAAAATGGGGAATCTTTTAATATCTGCATTTGCTTAACGATTGTTGTGAATGGAGTCTGTGTATGCTCATGCATTTCATTTGGTAAATTGTGTCGACCCGTGATAGGTGACACCTTGGTAAACTGTACGGACCCGTGATAGGTTGTACGTTTGCGATTTACATTTTAGTAAATCGTGTTGACCCGTGATAGGTGACACCATGGTAACTGTACTGACCCGTGATAGGTGGTACATTTACGATTTACATTTTTGGTGAATTGTGCTGACCCGTGATAGGTGGCACCTAGGTAAACAGTACTGGTCTGTGATAGGCGGTACGTTTACGATTCCCGCTTTTTCTTTTAGTAAATCGTGTTGACCCGTGATAGGTGACACCATGGTAACTGTACTGACCCGTGATAGGTGGTACATTTACGATTTACATTTTTGGTGAATTGTGCTGACCCGTGATAGGTGGCACCTAGGTAAACAGTACTGGTCTGTGATAGGCGGTACGTTTACGATTCCCGCTTTTTCTTTTAGTAAATCGTGTTGACCCGTGATAGGTGACACCTCGGTAAACTGTACTGACCCGTGATAGGTGGTACGTTTACGAGTTACTATTTAGAAAATCGAGTTGACCCGTGATAGGTGACACCATGGTAACTGTACTGACCCGTGATAGGTGGTACGTTTATGATTTACGCATTTTAGTAAATCGTGCTGACCCGTGATAGGTGGCACCTCGGTAATTGGTACTTTGGCCTGCGATAGGCGGTACAATTATGATTTACGGCCCTTCGAGGAGGGTTTTGGTTTGGAATTCCGAGTCCATGCATTTTGGCATATACGCATTGCATTAGGGTGCCTGGCACGCGAGTCATGTTTGATTTGAGTTTATGATTGAGTGATTCGAATTTTGATTTATCGTGATAACTGAGATGAAGGTGTTAAGTGCTATGTGTTGTGTATTGTGTGTGAGTATGATGGTTATCGAACCTTCGTGTGTCGTAGTAATCGCGTAGGAATTGCTAAGTGTTAAGTTGTG
>NC_021166.2:33521073-33532287 GCF_000331145.2 Cicer arietinum | reverse complement strand
CATTTCCTCATTTGTTTTACTTTGTTTTATTTTAATTTCTTTTGAAAAAAAAAATATACCCTCGCTTTGAAAAACGGGGTGTTACACTGTGGTATCAGAGCTTTGGTTTGGTTTTCTTTGGGAGCTGTGGAACCTTGGTTATAGATTGTAGGTCGACCTATAAGTTAAGAGTTGTTGTCTGATCATGTGTCGGTTTAGGTGACTTGAGTTGTCAAGTCCAATATAATTGTGTGTTGTTAGTCGGACGTTAGTTTGGAATTATTTGAAGTAGTGTTAAGACTCTACTTGATGATGGTTTTATAGGAAACCATGCCGCCAAGAAGGAATGACGCTCCGAGAGACAACGCTAATAGGAATGATCAAATGGCGGAGGCTATGAATAACATGGCTGCTTCTGTTGCTGCACAGACTGCTGCCAAGACTCAACGGGATCTTGAAAAGAGGGGAAGAGAGATCCGTGTTGCAGAGTCAAGAGGGTTAGAAGACTTCCGTCGTTACAATCCTCCTAAGTTCAAGGGGGATGAGGGTTCAGAGAAGGCGGATCAATGGATCCAAGAAGTGGAGAAGATCTTTGATATGATAAAGTGTCAGGCGGGAGTGAAGGTCAGCTATGCCACTTATATGCTGTTGGGGGATGCTGAGTACTGGTGGAGGAGTGCAAGGTTATTGATGGGAGCAGCCCACGAGGAGGTGAACTGGGAATCGTTCAAAAGAAAGTTTTTAGACAAATACTTTCCGATGAGTACCAGGACTAAGTTGGGTGACGACTTTCTGAAACTTCACCAGGGGAGCCTGACTGTGGGCGAGTATGCTGCTAAATTTGAATCACTATCGAGGCATTTCAGGTTCTTCCGTGAAGAAATTGATGAACCGTTCATGTGTCATCGTTTCCAAGACGGATTGAAGTATGAGATTCAAGATTCCGTCTTACCTTTGGGAATTCAACGTTTCCAAGCGCTGGTAGAGAAATGTAGAGAAGTGGAAGATATGAAAAACAAGAGGGCTAGCCGAGTAGGGAATTTTAATTCGGGAGGCCCTAGTCGGGCGAGTTATCAGAACAAGGGGAAGCAAGTTGCTAAACCTTATAATCGACCCCAGAATAACAACGGTGGGCAGAGTCGCCCGGGGAACCAGAATTTCGGGAGGCAATTGGGGCAAGTGCTTCGATGTTTCCGATGTGGGGGAGAAGGACACTATGCTAGTGCTTGTACCACTAACATCCCCATCTGTCACAATTGTCGGAAGTCGGGGCACATGGCAAGGGATTGCACGGCTCCAAAGGTGGAACCAGTGGTGAATGTAGCTAGGGCTACCCGTCCTACTGCTAGAGGACGCATTTATTGTGTGAATGCTGAAGAGGGAAATCCATCTGGTAATCTGATTCAGCGTGATTGTGAGATTGCAGGTAACACTCTAACTGCACTCTTTGATTCGGGGGCAACCCATTCCTTCATTGCTATGGACTGTGTGAATCGCTTGAAGTTATCTGTGTCTGCTTTACCTTTTGATTTGGTTGTTTCCACGCCTGCTAAGACCTTAACCGTAAATTCTGCATGTTTACATTGTCGAATGACTATACAGAATAAGGATTTCTTGGTTAATCTAATTTGTTTGCCGCTACAATCACTCGAGGTCATCCTCGGTATGGATTGGATGTCTTATCATTATGTGATTTTGGATTGTGCTCGTAAATTGGTTCTTTTCCCCGAACCAGGAGTTGTTAAGTATTTAGCTGCTAACAAACTCCGAGTGTCGCTAAGTGAAGGGACTCATGAGTTTTTGTCTCTGGCCAATGTGGAGGCAAAGATAAATGTGGATATAGAAGATGTGATACTTGTCAACGAGTATCGGGATGTATTTCCAACGGAAATTCCAGGATTGCCACCGGTAAGAGAAGTGGAATTCTTCATTGATTTGCACCCAGGAACGGGACCCATTTCAATGGCACCTTATCGAATGTCGCCATTGGAATTAAATGAGCTCAAAGGCCAAATTGAAGACTTGTTGGAGAAGAAATTCATCAGACCGAGTGTATCACCATGGGGTGCTCCAGTTTTGCTAGTTAAGAAGAAGGACGGAAGCTCGCGCCTATGTGTGGATTATAGACAGCTTAACAAGGCAACTATTAAGAATCGTTATCCTTTGCCACGAATCGATGATTTGATGGATCAATTGAGAGGGGCCGCGATATTTTCGAAGATTGACTTGAAGTCGGGTTACCATCAGATCCGAGTAAGGGAAGGAGACATTCAGAAAACAGCTTTCAGAACCCGCTACGGACATTATGAATACCTGGTTATGCCGTTTGGAGTTACCAATGCACCGGCAATTTTCATGGACTACATGAACAGGATCTTTAATTCGTTCCTTGATAAATTCGTGGTGGTATTCATTGATGATATATTGATTTATTCAAGGACTGAAGAAGAGCATGGAGAACATTTGCGACAAGTTCTTGAGATTTTACGCGAGAAGCGATTGTATGCCAATCTGTCGAAGTGTGAATTTTGGCTAGAGAAAGTGAATTTCTTGGGACATGTGATAACCAAGGAAGGAATCGCTGTAGATCCGGCTAAGATTGAGGCGGTTCTTGCTTGGAAACAGCCTCAGACTGTCACTGACATACGGAGTTTTGTAGGACTGGCAGGGTACTACAGGAGGTTTATCGAAGGTTTTGCTAAGATTGTGACTCCACTGACACAACTCACTAGAAAGGATCAACCGTTCGCATGGACAGAGAAGTGTGAGGAAAATTTCCAGTTACTAAAGAGAAAGTTGACGACCTCACCTGTATTGGTATTACCGCAATCAGAAGAACCCTATGAAGTTTATTGTGATGCATCTCACCAAGGGTTAGGATGTGTTCTGATGCAACACAAGAAAGCTGTGGCTTATGCCTCGAGACAATTGAAGATTCATGAGAGGAACTATCCTACTCATGATTTGGAGCTTGCCGCGGTTGTTTTTGCATTAAAGATCTGGAGGCATTATTTATATGGGTGCACGTTCACCGTGTTCAGCGACCATAAAAGCTTGAAATATTTGTTTGATCAGAAGGAGTTGAACATGCGCCAGAGACGATGGATGGAGACTCTCAAGGATTTTGATTTCACACTGCAGTACCACCCTGGGAAGGCCAATGTAGTGGCTGATGCGTTGAGCAGAAGAAGTGTATCGGTGTCTTCACTGATTATGGCTAGACAACAAGAGTTGTGGGGAGCTTTTAGAGACTTGCACTTGAACGTAGAGTTTGCACCGGGAATTTTGAAATTCGGAATGATTAAGATCTCGAGTGGATTACTTGAAGACATTGCGAATTCTCAGGATGACGTCTTAATTCAAGAGAAGAGGAATCTAATAGTACAAGGGAAGACGACTGAGTTCAAGATCGGGGCAGATAATGTTTTGCGGTGTAATGGTAGGATTTGTGTACCAGCCATTACAGATATGCGGAAAACGATTCTAGAAGAGGCGCATAAGAGTAAGCTGAGTATTCATCCTGGGGCAACAAAGATGTATCAGGATTTGAGGCAGAATTATTGGTGGCCAGGAATGAAGAAACATGTGGCGGAATATGTATCCACTTGTCTAACTTGTCAGAAAGCGAAGGTGGAACATCAGCGACCTGCTGGAATGTTGCAACCTTTAGATATACCTGAATGGAAGTGGGACAGCATTTCCATGGATTTTATAACCGGATTACCAAAGACAAGGAGGAAGAATGATTCCATATGGGTGATAGTGGATCGACTAACTAAATCTGCTCACTTTTTGCCGGTAAGGACCACCTATAAGGTAGATCAGCTAACGGAGATCTACATTGCTGAAATTGTGAGGTTACACGGGGTACCATCGAGCATTGTGTCAGACCGTGACCCGAAGTTCACATCGCATTTTTGGGGAGCATTGCACAAAGCGTTGGGAACGAAGCTACGATTGAGTTCAGCTTACCATCCACAAACGGACGGACAGACTGAAAGGACGAATCAGTCCTTGGAAGATCTGTTGAGAGCATGTGTACTAGATGATAGGGGAAGCTGGGGGAACATGGACCCACCAAAATAAAAGTCAACTGACAGTATTTGTTATAGATACAGTCATCCCAAAATAAAATAAGTACAACCACCAAAGAAAGACATAAAGTCCCTATACAACAAAACTAATCTGATCATACTCTAACAACTACAATAACAAGGGTGACCTCCACACACTTCGCATCTTCCCATGCTCCATTCATCCCGAGCACCAATCCTGAGGGTACTGGATAATCGATCCTCTCGCGAGTGAGCTCCACGAGGTATACTGCTCCAGCTCTCCTACTTGTCCTCACTCCCTTCCTCGTATAAATAGCCCTGCTTGAGATAAAGTCGTATACCCAAGCAGTGGGCGAATCTTAATCAGGGAAGTCTAACGACGTTTTCGTCGTCAAGGTAACAATCGGTGGAACAAACTCAGGTATCATCTGAGGGAAAAGTCCAAATTTCCACAATAATTGTAAAGAGTCACCCACCGAAATTAACAAATAACACTTAGCAAAATTCTTATAGTTTCAATGCTCAAGAGAACCTTTTGTCCTAGCATACTCCTCGAAAAGATTTTCATATGTACAAAATGCATGAACAATGTTGGAAAATAAGGTTTTTGTCAAAATGCACTGTCGCATTCGAATACAACAATATCGTAGTCGAATACGAGTGCTAAGTGAGTGGCAAAAACTGCATATTTGTATTCGACTACGAGATGGTGTAGCCGAATACAAAGTCAAATCAGTGGCAAAAATCACTCAGTTGTATTAAATTACGAGGCTTTCGTATCCGAATACGAAATTAAAATTTTGAATAAAAACTGAATGTTACAGAAGTGTATTCGACTACACACTAGCTGTAGCCGAATACAACTGTGAAACATTACAGGTTTCAATTCTGAATTGGTTCGAAAACATTTAACATTGACGATATAAAGAAAAACAACAACATTTAGCAATTACGACATAATAACAATCAATAACAAAGTAAGTATAAATAATCATCATATTATAACAAACATGACTCGCGTGCCAAGCACCCTAATGCAATGTGTATAAGCCAATGCGCATGATTCCAGAATTTCCAACAAAAAATCTCCTTGAGGGGCGTACATCATAAATGTACCGCCTATCACATGCCTTAGTACTAATTACCAAGTGCAGTCTCGCACAGACTAGCACGATTTACTAGATTGTAGCCTATCACAGGCCTTACACATCAGTTAAATCCTCGTAAGGATAAGATGGACCAACTATCACTAGAACCATCCCGTGGCCCATCACGGTCACCCCTTAACTTCATGGCCCATCATGGTCACCACAATCTATGCAATGCATGAGCATACTCTGACTCTTCCACATCAATCATTATGTAAATGTAGCTATTAAAAAATTCCCATTTTCTAATACTCATTTAACACTAATAATTTTTCAAACTTATCACAGAGTATACTCAAAACAAATTTTCCTCAATAAAATTCATCATGCACATATTATCAGTTATGAACACATAATCACATCAAACTTAATCTCCACAAGTTCACAATTTAGTCACACATTAATCACATCAAATTTAGTCTCCACAAATTCACACATTAATTATACATTAATCACACATCAAACACACATATAGGGTCCTATATGCAAACTAAAAATTAGGCAGGAGCCCTTACTTTAGTTATCGCTTTCTCAACTATTTTTGCTACCGCGATCAAATATGGCGAAAACTCTTGCTCGTGTCGACACCTCAAAAATTAGCTCACAAGAATCGTAGTGTGGAGAGGATCAACTATCCCTCCTGACACTTCTCGATTGGAAGCTTAGATCTAGTAGATAAATGGAGGTTTGTGTTTGTTTGTTTTTTTTTTTAAAACCACCAACACAAACTTTGAAAACAAAGACAGGAAGAAGAAGAAATCGCGAGTCACAGGAGGAAAATATTTTCAGCTTTCTGTTAAATATCTAAAAAACTTACACACATCACCTCACTCACATCTCAATCTATTTTGATAAAAATATCCACTCTCGTTGCAACTCAATTGACATATAAATTTTTTAGCAACAAGTGATATTTTAAAAAAATCTGTCTGGTATTAAATTTTTCGTAACATAATTAAATTATTCTTCAACAAATAATTTTAATCGGGTATCAAAATATATATATATATATATATATATATATACATACATATATTAAACATATTACAAACTCTAACAAAATATATTTTTGGTACTTATTTCCCAAAATAAATTAAAATTGGGCAAAGTGCCTAAGTAATTTAACACAAAATACCCTAAAATTGCATAAATTAGAATTTAAAAATTAAGGGTCTTACATAGGATAATTAATTTTACTTCAAGTGACGTATGTTTAGCTATATGACTACCAATAGTAGGTGAGCTTTTGAAAGAATATGAAAATGATGAATATGATACATTGTTGTTGTTGAGAGGAAAAGAAGTAACTTGTGATATGATTGGTGTATTGCTTCACATGTATCGTTAGAACAAAGTCAAATTTTGTAGATTTTATATACTCCTCGCCTTTGGCGCGTTCTATTAAAAGACAACATTGTAATAGGTACATAATAATGCATCTATTGAATGCACCTTTTACAACGTTTTTTTTTTTGGAAAAAACGCTGTAATAGGTGCATAATAATGCATCTATTGAATGCACCTTTTACAGCGCTTTTTGGAAAAAGCGTTGTAATAGGTGCATAATAATGCATCTATTGATTGCACCTTTTACAACGCTTTTTTTTTCCAAAAAGCGTTGTAAAACGAGTATAACAAGCGCACAATATATCTACCATTTATAGCGCTTTTTGTTTTACTTTTAAAAGCGTTGTTTTATCTTTTACAGCGCTGGATGCTATAGCGCTTATTTTTTGAAAAAACGCTGTTAATGGTTTAAAAAAAGCGCTGTAAAATAGGTTTTTCGCGTAGTAAATCAGGAAATCGAGTAAATACTCATTATATTAAAATACTTGATGACCTAGAGTTTCTGCATAGTTGCAATGGGGTGTAGCTGTGTATAATGTTTTAGTTGAAAGTTTAAGTAGGATTGAAATTGTGTTGAAAGAGGGGAAGGTAGATTCACAAACACACATAACAGGTTGTGCAGCTGTCCTACAGGTATATATTTTATATCGTTTTATGTCACCATCTTCTATCTTGTGTTGTCTTTAAATTAAAATACATTTATTAAGTATATTAATATTTGTTTTAGATTTGGGCGTTCAACCACTTGTCCTTGGTTGAAGCATCTGTTCCCAAGTTTAGATTCCCGAGAATTTTGAATTGGTCAATCTTACATTATTAGAAGAAAACAATATTAAAAGCATTTCAAAAAAAAATGGTAAGTATTTATATTATTTGATTGTATAACTTGTTTAATAATAATGTGTGTATTTCAATTGATTTTCGTTTTGCAAGATAATTGAAGAGTTAACTACAACAAATGAAGAACTTGAATTTGACATGATAAATGAAGCATTGCATGAACAAGAAAATCAGACTGTACGTTATGTTTATTATCAACGATTGGTGGCAGAGAATAAGCAGTCCCAAGAAAAGATTTCGATTCTTGAAGGTTATGTAAAATTGTTGAAAGAATAATTGTGTAAACGTCAACCAATGCATGAATCCGACCATGAATTTGTGGGAGGTTTTCCAACAAGAGCTTGTAATGGATTCCCCTCAACTTCATATGCTGAATTTGATGGTATGAATATTGAATTTTTTTGTCAATCAAATATTTATGGTATGCAATTGGACTTGTTAATCACATACTATTTGTCAACAGGTGAGGTGGGAGTTAGTACCCCTGTTGAGAATGTTGGGGATGAAGTTGCAGGTAAGCCTAACGTGAACAGTTCAGCAAAACCAACATCAAACATAATTACGAGAATGAAAGAAAATCAAGAAAATGACTTAAAAGTGTAGTCAATCAAAGTCCATTTGTGAATTCGGATGAAAAGAAAAAGAAGAAAAAATAAGTGTGTTATGGGCATATTTTGAGTTTGTGGGAGGTTCTCTATAACGACGTAGTTGGTAGTGTTTGAACTACACTTTTTGCCTGTTTTTTTCTCTTTCTTTCTATTTTTATGAACAAATATGTATGAACTTTCTTTCTTTCTCTTAAGAACAAATATGTATGAAATTTTGAGTTTCTTTCTTTCTGTTTTTATGTACTTTTTGTTCAAATCCATTAATCAACTTGTGCAAGGAATTAACCATATTGTTTTAAGTCATTAACCAGGTTTATATCTTGTTTGATTAAAACGCCCAAGTTTTTAGATCGAAGTCATTAACCAAGTTGTTCACAACATTAACCATATTTCTTAAAGTCATTAACTAGATTTACATTATTTGATTAGAATGACCAAACTTTCTGTTCAAATCTTTTAATAAAGTTGTGCAAGGAATTAATGATAGCGTTTCAGCAAGTGTACTGATTCGTTGCAAGTAATAATAAAACGGTAGTACCGAGTGTCGAACTCAAGGATTGCGTTTTACTATCGAATTATGTTTAATTACTAAAATTGAACAAAAAGTTCCCAAATTGATTGAAATAATATTTAAAATTAAAAACAGTATTAAAATTGATCCTTTATAATGAGAAAAATGTCAGGGATGAGTTTCACTTCGAATCAAACCTTGGTGTCTAATTTGATCCTAGTTACTGAATTCCTTTATTGAGTTATTACCGAATTCTCTTTATTATTCTTGCCCTAATGTCTTAGTGACAGAACCTTTAATTTCAAAGTAACCCCTAATTCCTTAGTAGATTTAAGATTAGAATTAAGCATTACCTTACATGAATTTTCTTTTTAAACTATTACCTTTGCAACTAATTTAATTGGTTTCATGACCTGCATCTATCCCTAGACTACAAATTCATGAATTTCTCATCTCAAGCATTCGTAAAGTCCACTTCCGTTTCAAAATACGAATCGTAGAACATTTTAATGTTGATCAAGCAATAAAAAGCATTAAGCACATAGATGAGAAAAATAATTCAATAAACTCATTCATATAACTAGAAATCAAATTAGAAAAATAAGGGTTTCATCTTGTTACACTCATCTTTAACAAATAGGGTTTAGTTACTCATGAGAGAGATAAAAAAAGATAGAGATTAGAGAAGAATTACAAGAAAGATTCATGAATGATTCTTGATAAAACTGGTTAAATAAGAAAGAACATAAGTATTTCATTAAATCAAAGAACTAAAATCAACAAAATATATCAAATAACTCCTTAAATTAACTAATGGTTAAAGATAAATAAGACTAAAATCAGTGAAAAATATGCATATGATGAAGAGTCATCACAATCCCAAACTTAATCTATTGTTTGTCCCCAAGCAACAATTATTTTCAGATTTGGTAGAGTTAAAAGCAAACTTAAACTCAATTTTTCAAATCAAATCAAACTCAATTCTCAATACTCAAAATTCCAACTACTACAAAACAATCATCATGTTCCATGTTTGCTTACAAAAAAAAAAAAAAAAACACAATTTGTACACTTTAGCATTCATTCATCAAGTTCAACTCTCTCTTCACACAATCTCACCAAAATTTCTCACAAGTGTTTAGAAACGGTTATGAATTTATCACTCAAATCCTATAACATGCATCACACTACCATAGGCTTGAAAAAATACTAGTTAGCAATCAGAATACAGCAAACACTTACACTTTTGGAGGACTTTCGGGTTGTAAGGGGGATTATGTAAAGGTAGGACATTTTGGGATAGTAGGCTTTACTACTTGGAGTTAGGCATACATTTTCAAATTATTCTACCACTTTTTATTTTTCTTCACCTTTTCATGGTGGAGATTTTCAAAAGAACTAAGAAGATTTTTTCTTCATATTTTTTTTCTAGTTCTGATTTTTTTCTTTGGCTTAATTGCAGTTTTGGTCCCCTTGTTTTAGCTGAATTACAAAAGTAGTCCCCTCATTTTGCTTCTCCCCAATTTTGCTCCCCCAAATAGAATTTTGGTTCAAAACTTCATGAAATTTCATTTTTTTTTTGCATTTATTTAAGTTGCACCATGCATCAAGATCTCATTTGCAACAATTGTACTTGAAATATATGGTCATAAATGGTGTAGTACGACTTTAAAAATAAAGAAATTTCATCAAATTTTGGACAAAATTCTGTTTGGGGGACCAAAACTGGGGAGAAACAAAATGGGGGGACTACTTTCGCGATTCACCTAAAATAGGGGGACCAAAACTACAATTAAGCCTTTTTTTTTTTCTTTTTTTTGTGAGAATCATGTAACACCCCGTTTTTCAAAGCGAGGGTGTATTTTTTTTCAAAAGGAATTAAAATAAAACAGAGAATTAAATCAGGAAATGCCTTTGGATAAATAATTGAGTCATTAAAATTTACAAGCAGCGGAAAAAGTTTCTCAAATACATACATCCAAAGTATTTAAACAACAACCGGAAGGTACAAGGAACCCATTCAACTAAGGTGTCGTACTGACAATAATAGTGACAGTACAGTCTTCCGGTTTAAAATAAACGCAACCCCAAAAGAAAGACATCCGTTCCCTTTGTGACAACCTAGTCTGATCATTTTACAAAACAACTAAACACCCTGAGTGATCTCCACGCGCCCCGTGAGATCCTCCTAACGTAGCTGCAGTCAAGCGTTCCCATCTCCATTCCCGTCCGTAGGGTACGAACCGGTAGGATCGTCCTGACTCTCATCTGAGGGCAAAGCCCAGATTTCCACAATAATTGTAAAGGTCACCAACCGAAAATAACAGTTAACACATAACATTTAAGTTTTAATGCTAAAAATAACTTTTCAACTAAGCATGCACCTTATCAGGATTTTCAATATGCGAAAAGTTCATACAATACTTTGCCAATTAAAAATGAAGGCAAAATGAAGTTCTCAATCCCCTAATGAAAACATAACAAATCAAGACATTGATAAGTTAATGAGTAATCAAACATCTAACTCCAACTGAGGATTTTCACTGAGCCAATCGATTGGAAAATCGATTGGGGTGAAGGATTTTAATGAAAACAGAATCCTGGGCTGAAATCAATCGATTGGGAAATCGATTGAGTGAGTACTGAGCCCCCTGGTTTTAAGCCAATCGATTTCCAAATTGATTTGGTCGAATATGGATGAGTCCCTAACTTAAGGCCAATCGATT
>NC_021166.2:33515018-33520950 GCF_000331145.2 Cicer arietinum | reverse complement strand
CAAAAATTCATAACTAACTCAATCACATTCATACATAATCTCAAATCCTAACACTTAGCACTGATAACGCAATCGCTACAACATCATTAGTTTCGAAATAGTATTGCAAGCAAACATGTTATCACCAAATTCCAAAACATAACACTTAACATTCATAACACAATTAATACAACATCATGGGTTTCAAAATGGTATTGCAATCCAACATGTTATCACCAAATTCCAAAACATAACACTTATAACACAATTACTACACATACCAAATGAACCAACAATTCACAATTTAACAGGGTGTAGTCTCTCACGGACAAACACCTGTGCAGTCTCTCACGGACAAACACAATTCCCTCAGGAACGTAAGTCATAAACGTACTACCTATCACGGGTCCGTACCGTTTACCGAGGTGCCACCTATCCCGGGTCAGCACAACTTACCAAACGTAAATCGTAAACGTACTGCCTATCACGGGCCCGTACCGTTTACCAAGGTGCCACCTATCACGGGTCTGCACGATTTACCAAAACATACATAAGTAAACGAGACATTAAGAGATTCCCCATTCTTAATTCTCATCTAACTTAAACCAGGGCGTAGTCTCTCACGGACAAACCCCTGCGCAGTCTCTCACGGACAAACGCAATTCCCGCAGGAACGTAAGTCGTAAACGTACTACCTATCACGGGTCCGTACCGTTTACCAAGGTGCCACCTATCACGGGTCTGCACGATTTACCAAAACACACATAAGTAAACGAGACATTAAGAGATTCCCCATTCTTAATTCTCATCTAACTTAAACCAGGGCGTAGTCTCTCACGGACAAACCCCTACGCAGTCTCTCACGGACAAACGCAGATTCCCCATTCTTAACGCCCAGTTAACTTAAACGATTTTTCACAAACAAACACACATTAAGTAAACAAGACATTAAGAGATTCCCCATTCTTAATCCTCGTTTAACTTAATGGTTTTCAAATTCCACACAAAACAAAACTCAAACATACTTTCAACCCACATCAAAACACATCAATTCATTTATTCACAAGATCCAACCATACACATATCAAATTTCATCAATATCAATTAAGAGCACATCAATTCATTTATTCACAAGATTCAACCATACACATTTCAAATTTCATCAATATCAATTAAGAGCATGTCAAAAACAACGAACACAAATCGACACAATCCACTACTCAAAACACACAAGTTTCATTTACTCAAAATCTTACATACGTGAGGTAAATTCATTTTTCCCAAAACAATACTCCAATCCTAACAAAATTCGTTTCCACACAACCACAGATAAGTCCCTAAATGCAAACTAAAAGTTTGGAAGGAGCCCTTACCTTAACGTTAGCTCTAACGTACGATTACAGCACCGTGAGTAAATTCGGTAAAATCTTCGCTCGCAACGTCGCCTCCAAATTGGTCCCCTAGCACCGTAGCGTGGTAGTGAGCAACCTTCCCTTCTATCTCTTCGAGAAATGAAGCTTGGATCTAGAAGAAACGGAGGGGTTTGTGTTTGGATCTCAAATACCGTTTTTCTTCGCTTTCGAATCAAAGAGGAAGAGTGGAGTTGCGAAATCCTTGTTCTAACTCTCACCAAACCTTGGGTTACTAGTTTTGAAGAAAGGAAAGCGACGCAAATGAAAATGGAAGAAAGAGGGAATTTGGCCGCGGGTAGCAGAGGAAGAAGATGGAAAATCAGATTTTCCTTCCTTCCTTTTTCCTTTCTTTGTTTTTCCTTCCTTTCTATTTCCTTCTTTCCTTTATATAACCTTTTCTTTTCCTTTTCCTTCCTTCTAATTTCCTTCCTTTCTATTCTCTCCAAGCAAACATATATATATATATATATATATTAAATATAACTTAACAAATATCTCAAAATATCTAGATATTTGTTAAATTACCATTTTACCCGTAACACATTAAATTCTCCGTAAAGGATTTACCGCACTTAATTTAAATTTATTTATCGACGAGTAATTCTAAACGGGGTCAAAATAACTTTTTGATCCTATACACTCCATAATATTATTAACTTTGGCTAAAAAGCCTCCGAGCCAAAATCCAAAACATATAAAATACATAAAGTGTACTTTAAAATTATGGGTCTTACAAATCACCACCCCAAACTTAAAAGGTTGTTATCCCATGAGCAACCCCAAACTTAGAACTTTATTAAGACAATAAATTTTTTTTTCTACCTAACTCCAAGTAAGGTGATTTAATTAAAGTTAGGTCTTTGGTTTGTAATGTGGCTAGTAACCAAAATAAAAGGGCAAGGCTCAAAGGGGCTAGCAAAGGACAAAATTTTCACAGGGTAGTTAGAAAGGCTCAAACGACCAAACAGAATTGCTTCAATGTATGCATAAATTACAAGTGATGCAAGTCATAATTATTACAAGTTCTGAAGGGATAAAACATGTAACGATAATCACACAACAAAGAATGAAAGTGTTTAGGCTCAAAAGCTCACAATTAGGATAATAATAAAGAGTATGAACTATCTAAATGATGCCAAACATGCCACTACAAAATTTATTTAGTTTTTTTTATTTAAAAAAATGCGAGTGAGACTTCAACAACCAAGGAGTAATCAACACTGCATGCATTAGTGAAACTTATCGAATTGAGCAATGATATGAGCAAAGAAATAAAGTTTAAACTTCAAAATCCCAAATAGAAAACTTAAGACCAAATGCAAGTTGTTAACTTCAACATAGTGCATGTTTACACACAATTAGAAAGAAACAAATTCAAATAACAAAAATAGGATTGCAAAAAATAAAAGTTACCTCTACTTGTGGGTTGCCTCCCACGAACGCTTCTTTAAAGTTATTAGCTTGACGTCTCAACTATTGTCAAGGTGGCATATATGACAAGAAGAACACGTCATCCTTCTCACCAATAGATACATATTTCAAGTGAGGTATAACACTTTCACCTTTCACCTTTGGATCTTTACTTTCTTTAACAACATCTTGGGGTAGGCATAACACTCTTTTTAATGGCAGAATGGGTGTTTGATGCTTAATTTCTTCGTCAACTACTGCGTCGAAAATATCGATTTGATTGCATCGTTCTCTTTTGTTTGAATGCTCTATGACTTTTAGAATATTGAATGTTATTGTTTCCTCATTTATCTTAAAGATTAAGGTGTCATCCGCCCCATTAATCATAGTTCTCCCTGTTGCTAAGAACGGCCTCCGCAAGATTAAGGGGATATCACTGTCTTCCTCCATGTCTAGTACCACAAAATCCATTGGAAAAATGAACTTATCTACTTTGATTAACACATTTTCCACCACCCCATATGGGTGTTTCATTGAGCGATCTGTAAACTGTAACTTCAGTTGTGTGTCTTTGACTCTTCCAATGCCTAACCTTTTGTATATGGAAAGGGGAATAAGACTCACACTAGCCACAATATCACACAGGACTTTCCCAAAAGTTATATCCCCAATAGCGCAAGGAATAGAGAAGCTTCCAGGATCCTTGAGCTTATATGGCAGCTTCCTCTATAGAATAGCACTGCACTCTTTGATAAGCATCATTGTTTCACTACCAATTTTTCTTTTCTTTAAAATAATCTCCTTCATGAACTTAGTGTAAGTCAGCATCTACTTTAGTGCTTCTGCAAAAGGAATGTTAGTTTGCAATTTTTTAAAAACATAAAGAAACTTACCAAATTGTTTTTCAATTTCTTCCTTTCTTAATCTTTGAGGGAATGGAAATCGAATTTCAGGCTTTGGCACGACCTCCTTTTTCTGCACCACAGGTTCTTCCTCCTTTGCAAGAGCGATGTGCTCCTGAAGTGATGTCAGGGTGATCATTTCCTCCGAGTGGGTTGAAGTTGAAGTACTCCCACATTTTTTGGCTTTAGGTGGTACTGGTTCACTTACCTTGCCACTCCTTGTTGTCACGGCATGGACATTATTTCGCGGATTCAGAACTGTATCACTAGGCAAATTTATGGGCGCTATTTGTGTTATTTGTTGAACAAGTTTATTGACAACATGAGTGGCTGTACTAATTGCATCTGCCCAAAAGTACTTAGGTAGGTTGGAGTCCTTAAGCATGGTCCTAGCTAACTCTTCTAGGGATCTATTTTTCCTCTCCACTACCCCTTTCTGCTGTGGTGTCCTAGGGGAAGAATATATGTGGTTGATTCCATGTTGTTCACAATAATTTTGAAAAGAATCATTTTGGAATTCACCTCCATGATCACTTTTAATTGATACAATTTTCTGGTCATTCTCATTTTGAACCAAAGCAGCAAATTTCTTAAAAGTTGAGAATGTATCACTTTTATGTGCCAGAAAATATGTCCATGTGAACCTTGAATAGTCATCAACCAACACATATCCATAAAGGTTACCTCCAAAACTCTTAACTTGGGCAGGTCCAAAAAGGTCCATGTGTACTAACTGCAAAACTCTATTTGTTCTAACCATATCTATAGAGGGAAATGGAGTCTTAACCAGTTTGCTTTTCTCACATGAGTCACACAGTCTATCCTTAGTAAACCTCTTATTAGGGAGACCTATAACTAGCTGTTTGCTAACAAGTCTATTCAAATGATCTATATGAATATGCACTATACGTTTATGCCATAACCAAGTCTCATCTGAATTAGATAACAAGCAGCATATAGTACTTGGCAAAGAATTAAAGTCTAACATATAAATGTTATTAATTCTGTCACCAACTAGCTTTATGTGTTTGTCATCTTTATGCTCATTAATGCAAGATTGTGATGGAAAACTTACCTGAAAGCCTTTATCACATAGCTGACTTATACTCAACAAGTTGTGTTTTAGCCCTTCAACATATAAGACATTTTTTATTACTGCAGTTGACTCATTGCCTATGTCACCAATTCCAATAATCTTTCCTCTATTGTTGTCACCATATTTGACAAAACCTCCTTCCTTTAATGTCAAGGACAGGAATTTGGATTTGTCTCCTGTCATGTGCTTTGAGCATCCGCTATCTAAATACCAAGAATGCTTAGTGGATGTCAAGCACACCTACAACACACAATCAAAATTTTGTTTTAGGTCCCCAATTTAAATTGGGTCCTGGAAGGTTAGTGTCAAAAAGCAATAGCAGATTTTTGACCATGTTTGACATTTCTGGTTTGCATATAACCAATACCATATCTGTTTTTATTTCTTTTAACATGCATATTTGGTGTATATCCTAAACCAGATTTTTCATGAACATGTCTTTGATTGCTAAGTATGACATTCAGTTTATCTTTACTATTAGCAAACTTCAATAAATCAGATTTTAATGATGCAACATTATTCTCAAGTTCAATGCATTTTGCAGATTTGTCATGTGAATCCTTTTTCAGTTGTTCACATAAATTTTCAATTTCTTTATGGTCATTTTTCATTTGTTCAAGCATTTTCTTTGTGCTTAACAACTGTTTTATGGAATTCACATAATCATCATGCAGTTCATTGAAAGCTTCTTGTAGCTCATCATAGGTTGGATTAGATTGTGAACTAACCTCATTTTCTGATTCTGAATCGGTATTTGCCATGAGACACAGATTCGCTTCTTCTTCATCTGAAGAGGCAGAGGATTCTTCGTTGTCATTCCATGCAATATAAGCTTTTCTGGTTTTGGTGACTGGTTCCTTGCCTTTTGGTTTTGTAGCTCTATTTTTGTTCTGCAATTTGTAACATTCTGACTTTATGTGACCAGTTTTACCACATTCATAACATGTGATTGTCTTGTTGTCACTAGCCTTAGAGCTGGATGGCTTTCTGAATTTGTTGTCATTCTTCTTCAGAAATTTCTTAAATTTCTTGACAAGCAAACCAATCTCAGGCTCTTCATCAGTCTCACTGCTTGATTCATCTGAGCAACTTTCTTGTTCAGTTTTTGATTGATGCGTTTGGGCTTTCAAAGA
>NC_021166.2:33514055-33514974 GCF_000331145.2 Cicer arietinum | reverse complement strand
CGTGCTCCCTGAGTTTTCCAAATAGTGTTGCAGTGGTCATTTTTGCCAGATCTTTAGATTCAGCGATAGCAGTTATTTTGGGCTGCCATTCTCTAGTTAGACACCTCATGATCTTTCCGATCTGTTGTTCATTCTCCACCTGTTTTCCCAGGGCATGAAGGTTGTTTATAACGTGTGTGAACTCGTCTGTAGATCACTTATAGATTCATCTTTCTTCATGCTGAACAATTCATATTCGTGCATGAGTGTATTTACGCGAGCTCTTTTCACATATGTGGTTCCTTCATGTGTTTCTTGAAGAATGTCCCACATTTCCTTTGCTGATTTGCAGTTTGATACCCTAAAGAATTCTTCTGCATACAAAGCAGATGTTATAATGTTCTTAGCTTTAGCATTATAGCCTACCTTCTTTTTATCGTCCTCAGACCATTCGGCTCTGGGCTTGGGGATCATCGAGTCGTTTGTTCCAGCGATCTTGGGAATATATGGTCCATTTTCAACAGCGTCAAGAATGTCTATTCCAGTGGCTTCCAGAAATATCAGCATCCTGTGCTTCCAGTACATATATGCTGTGCCATTGAATGTTGGGGGTCTGGCGAGTGAAGCGCCTTCTCCGAGAAAATCTACTGAGGCCATATTCCTTTTATGAGTTTTACCTCTCGAAAAGTCAGGCTCTGAGGCCAATTGTTGATTATTATGACCTCGAAATAATCAAAATATATCAGTCTTTAATCAAATTAAAGCAATATTACATACACAGCGGAATTATAATGCGGCATACAAGATTAACAATTAAAAGTAAAAGGATAAGGGATAGAATGCACCAAGGTTTATCCTGGTTCAGTTGTCAACGAGACAACCTACATCCAGTCCTGACAATCCAACTAGATTTCAGCTTTTTCTCTAATAGAAAGAATTG
>NC_021166.2:33512609-33513333 GCF_000331145.2 Cicer arietinum | reverse complement strand
TGTTCCTGAAATCTTGCTCAATTGAAATGTTAGATTTATCATATGATGTATGAACATTGTATGTTTGTTAATTATGTCAAAATTAGGATTCAAAGGACTAAAGTCCAACAATCTCCCCCTTTTTGCATAAGTGACAAGCATACAATTTTAACTTGAGTTGAGCATTTCAGGACATAATATTAACAACATTTCATAGCATCATATGTACCATTATCAGAGTATAAAATCAGAAAATCAGATCAGATCATCCTAGCATAACAGTACACATGCTATTTATCAAAAATCAGAGCATTTTAATAATTCATTCTTATCAGAGCAGAGTATCAGAGTATCAAAAATATCAAAAATATGCAGCATCAGTCATAAGCAAGTTAAGCAAGTTATAATTTTTCTCCCCCTTTGTCAGTTAAGGCAAAAAGGCAGAAAAAAATTTTCCTCCACCTATGTTAATGAACATAAGCACTGGGGATTGAAATCATAAATAATTGTGTATCAGAACAATAATTGAGCATATCAAAGAGATTAAGACAAATGAATTCAAAGAGAGATGGAATAAACGTTCTAATGCATTATAGATATAGATGAAATGAGTACATCAAGTCATAACAAAACAACACAGATCCTAAATTCCTAATCTCCTAAACTAGGCTGGTCCTCACTATTATCTACGGGAGAGGCAGAGACCGCTGTATTACCCTCAGCAGGTGTCTCCTCAACGTGAGTC
>NC_021166.2:33505657-33512353 GCF_000331145.2 Cicer arietinum | reverse complement strand
TGTTTCAGTAGCTGGTTGAGGCTGAGGTTGTGGTTGAGGTTGTGCTGGTTCAACAGTAGGCTGAGGTCTTATCCAAATACCATGTAACCTTTTCAATTGCATCTGGTTTACAATTGATTCTCCGAAAATTAGAGTGGTCTTTGCAGATTCTTCATTAACAAATGAAACCTTGAAATGTTTCAGAATCTTGGTAATCAGCTGTGGATAAGGCAGCATAAGCTTGCTCTGTGAAGCTTCCAGCATGTGCCTTAGCACAATCCAAGCCCAACTCATCCTGAGCTCATTTGATAAACCCCATAACAGTAGTATATCCAACTTCCGGACTACTGCATGGTTGCCTGAACGTGGTACAAGCATCCTGGTCAGCGTGTACATCAGCATCCGATGTTGGACCTTCATTTGACCGATAGGTAATGAAATGGTTTCAACAAAACCATCAATCATCAGGTCCTTTACTGCAGTGTGCCTGTCAATCGATTCTTCCCATCCTTCGTCAGCCGTATCAGCTTCAGAACTACCGTCGATAGATTTTCCTTGAAATGGCAATCCTGATAAGGTAGAAAAATCATCAAAGGACATAGCAATCCTTTTACCTTTGACTTGAGCCTTAAAACCTTCTTCAGTCAGCTTAAACATTGAATAAAATCCCCTTATCAAACGTGGATAACTGTCAAGAGTAGAAGATAGAAAGCTCTCAAGACCGTGAAATCTCAGATGGTTCTGAAACGTATAACCGTCAGTATCAAAGTAAGAAAAATCCAGAGTCCTACCCTCATGGATTTTTCTCTTCAGAAAGTCTGATGGTATGGTGGGTTCTGCATCTTTTTCTTTGGATGCAGGAACTTTCTTGGCAGGGGGGGAAGAAACTGGTTTCTTCTTCCTCTTTTGTGAGATTTCCTTCATGGCATCAGCCATGAGTTTTTCCATTGGGGGTTCCTTTCTCTTTTTAGGTTTCTCTTGAATAGGAGCAGGTGCCTTGCCTTTGTCTTTGGCAAGAATTTTATGTGTAGGTATGGGTACTCTTTTTGGTTAGAGTAGGTGGTGGTGAAGGGGTTTCACTGCTTGAAGAAGATGAAGGTGAGGGAGTACGTGCCTGGGTTTGTTTGACTCGTGCCATAATCGTAGATTGAATGTAGATAGCAACAAATAACAATTGCAGAAGCAGAGAGATGAAGCAGTCAAAGAAAATTAGTGAAATCTGGAGAACTGAAGTGCATAAATCGATTGATAACTGTTCCTATTTAAACCCTTAACAGTGTAAATCGATTCCCAAATCGATTAGGTTACTGTTACTGGTAATGTCAATCGATTTAGTAATTATTACATACAACGGCTAGTCACAACGGTCATATTCTTATGTACAGAAAACTTTCTCTTGGTAAAGCTTTTGTGAAGATGTCAGCTAGCTGTTCGGCAGTGTTAACATACTCAAGCTTAATGATTCCATTTTGAAAGTGATCTCTTATAAAATGATGTCTTACTTCAATGTGTTTGGTCCTGGAGTGCATTACTGGATTCTTGGTTATACTTATTGCACTTGTGTTATCACACGTGATAGGTACTGTTCCCAAGTCAACACCAAAGTCCAATAAGTGCTGTTTCATCCAAAGTATCTGAGCACAACAGCTCCCAGCTGCAATATATTCAGCTTCAGCAGTTGATAAAGCAATGCTTGTCTGTTTCTTACTGAACCATGGTACAAGAGAGTTTCCAAGTAGATGACAAGTTCCTGAGGTACTTTTCCTGTCAAGTTTACATCCGACAAAGTTTGAATCTGAGTAACCAACTAAGGTACAGGTTGATCCTTTTGGATACCACAATCCGAGACTCTTAGTTCCTACTAGATATCTGAAAATTCTCTTAAGTGCACTGAAGTGAGATTCCTTTGGATTTGATTGATACCTTGCACACATACAAACACTGAACATGATGTCTGGTCGGCTTGCTGTAAGGTAGAGCAGAGATCCAATCATACCACGAAATCTAGTAACATCTACAGGTTTACCTTTCTCATCTCGGTCTAAGAAATTTCCTTGACTCATGGGTGTATCAATGGATTTAAGATTTTCAAAGTTAAATTTCTTTATCAAATCAGAACAGTATTTAGATTGACTAATGAAAATGCCTTGCTTGCTTTGGTTAATTTGAAATCCCAAGAAATATGACAGTTCACCCATCATTGACATTTCAAATTTACCTTTCATCAAATTTTCAAATTCTTTGCACAGTTTATTATTTGTAGATCCAAATATTATGTCATCAACATATACTTGGACAAGCAAGATATCATTTCCAGTAGTTTTTGTGAAAAGGGTCTTGTTAACATTTCCTCTTGAAAAGTTTTGTTGAATAAGGAAATTGATGAGCTTCTCATACCAAGCTCTTGGAGCTTGTTTTAACCCATAGAGGGCCTTTAAGAGCTTATACACATGATTTGGAAAATCATGATTTTCAAAACCAGGTGTTTGGCTAACAAAAACTTCCTCTTGAAGGTCACCATTGAGAAAGGCACTTTTCACATCCATTTGATAAAGATTAAAGTCCATTATACAAGCATAAGCCAATAAAATTCTTATGGCTTCTAATCTAGCTACAAGGGCATAGGTTTCATCAAAATCTATTCCCTCCTCTTGACTATAACCCTTGGCTACTAGTCTAGCTTTGTTCCTGGTTATCACACCATTCTCATCCAACTTGTTTCTGAACACCCATCTGGTTCCTATGATGTGCTTACCCTCTGGTCTAGGTACTAAACTCCACACATTGTTTCTCTCAAACTGGTGTAACTCCTCTTGCATAGCAAGTATCCACTCATTATCTAACAGGGCTTCCTTAATGTTCTTAGGTTCAATCTGAGATACAAAGGCTGTAAAGTTACAAAACTGTCTAAGGTTTCTCCTAGTCGCAACACCTTTAGAGATATCGCCTATAATGTTGTCTATGGGGTGGTTTCTGTTGAACTTCCATTCCTTAGGTAAGTCACTGGTTTCTATAGGTTCTACACAGTCAGATCTAGTTGGATGGTCAACTACAAGTTGTTCTAGTGGTTCAGACTCTACAACTTCATCCAAAAAGTCATCAACCACTGGTTTATATCTTGTTTGGTTAGAATGCCCAAGTTTTGAGCTCGAATTCATTAACCACGTTGTTTGCAATATTAACCAGGTTTCTTAAAGTCATTAATTAGATTTATATTTCTTTATTAGAACAACCAATCTTTTTGTTCAAATTCTTTAACCAAGTTGTGCAAGAAATTAACCATATTGTTTTAAGTCATTAACAAGGTTTATATCTTGTTGGATTAGAATGCCAAAGTTTTCATTTCGAATTCATTAACCAAATTGTTTACAACATTAACCATGTTTCTTAAAGCTATTAATAAGATTTATATTGTTTGATTAGAACGACAAAACTTTTTGTTCAAATCCATTAACCATGTTATGCAAGGAATTAACTATATTGTTTTACGTTATTAACCATGTTTATATCTTGTTTGATTAGAATGCCCAAGTTTTCAGTTCGAATTCATTAACCAATTTGTTTACAACATTAACCATGTT
Organism: Cicer arietinum; assembly: GCF_000331145.2. NCBI lineage: Eukaryota > Viridiplantae > Streptophyta > Magnoliopsida > Fabales > Fabaceae > Cicer > Cicer arietinum. Next base: position 33,508,793 of record NC_021166.2, on the reverse strand, counting down.
TCTTAAAGCCACTAATTAGATTTATATTGTTTGATTAGAACGACCAAACTTATCTCTCCAATCCATTCTCCAAGTTGTGCAAGGAGTTAACCATATTGTTTTAAGTCATTAACCAGGTTTATATCTTGTTTGATTAGAATGCCCAAGTTTTCCGTTCAAAATCATTAACCACGTTTCTCAAAGCCATTAACCAGATTTATATGGTTTGATTAGAATGTGCAAACTTTCTGTTCACATCCATTAACCAAGTTGTGCAAGGAATTAACCATATTGTTTTAAGCCATTAACCAGGTTTATATCTTGTTTGGTTAGAATGCTCAAGTTTTCTGTTCGAATTCATTTACCAAGTTGTTTACATTATTAACCATGTTTCTAAAAGCCATTAAAAAGATTTATATTGTTTGATTAGAATGAGCAAACTTTATGTTCAAATCCATTAACCAACTTGTGCAAGGAATTAACCCTGTTGTTTTAAGTTATTCACAAGGTTTAAATCTTGTTTGTTTAGAATGCCTAAGTTTTCTGTGGAAAATCATTAACCAGATTTTTCACAAAATTAACCATTTTACTCAAAGCCATTAACCAGATTTATATTGTTTGATTAGAATGACCAAACTTTATGTTCAAATCCATTAACCAAGTTGTGCAAGGAATCAACCATATTGTTTTACGTCATTAACCAGGCTCGTATCTTTTTTGGTTAGAATGCCCATGTATTCAGTTCGAATTTATAACCTAGTTGTTTACAACATTAACCATGTTTCTTAATGCCATTAATTAGATTTATATTGTTTGATTAAAACGACCACACTTTTTGTTCCAATCCATTAACCAAGTTGTGCAAGGAATTAACGATATTGTTTTAAGTCATTAACCAGGTTTATATCATGTTTGATTAAAATGCCCAAATTTTCCGTTCGAAATCATTAACCATGTTTCTCAAAGCCATTTACCAGATTTATATTGTTTGATTAGAATGAGAAAACTTTCTGTTCAAATCTATTAACCAAGTTGTGCAAGGAATTAACCATATTGTTTTATTTTATTAACCAGATATATATCTTGTTTGGTTAGAATGCCCAAGTTTTCAGGTCGAATTCATTAACCAAGTTGTTTACAACATTAACCATATTTCTTAATGCCGTTAATTAGATTTATATTGTTCAATTAGAGCGCCCAAACTTTTTGTACACATCCATTAACCAAGTTGTGCAACGAATTAACCATATTATTTTAATTCATTAACAAGGTTTGTATCTTGTTTGATTAGAATGCCCATGTTTTCAGTTCGAATTCATTAACCAATATGTTTACAATATTAACCATGTTTCTTAAAGCCATTAATTAGATTTGTATTGTTTAATTAGAATGACAAAACTTTTTGTTCAAATACATTAACTAAGTTGTGCAAGGAATTAACCATATTGTTTTACGTCATTAACTAGGTTTATATCTTGTTTGATTAGAATGCCCAAGTTTTCCGTTCGAAATCATTAACCATGTTGTTCACAACATTAACCATGTTTCTCAAAGCCACTAACCAGATTTATATTGTTTGATTAGAATGACCAAACTTTGTGTTGAAATCTATAACCAAGTTGTGCAAGGAATTAACCATATTGTTTTAAGTCATTAACCAGGTTTATATCTTGTTTGATTAGAATGCCCAAGGTTTCCGTTAGAAATCATTAACCATGTTTCTAAATGCCATTAACCAGATTTATATTGTTTGATTTGAATGAGTAAACTTTATGTTCACATCCATTAACCAAGTTGTGTGTAAGACCCATAATTTTAAAGTATACTTTATGTATTTTTGTGTATTTTGGATATTGGCTCGGAGGCTTTTTAGCTAAGTTATTAATATTTTGTGAGCTTAAATGCCCAAAAATAAATTTTGATACCCCGATTAAAATTTTTCGTCGATAAATAAATTAAATTAAGTACGGTGAATCCTTTACGAAGAATTTAATGCGTTATGGGTGAACTGGTGATTTTAATAAATATCTAGATTTTGAGATATTTGTTAAAAATAATTAAAATATTTATAAATATCTATATGTATATATTTGTTTGGGGAGAAAAGAAAAGGATATAAAAAGGAAAGAAGGAAAAGGAAAGAAAAGAAAAACAAGGGAAAGAAAGACAAAGGAGAGAAAACAACATTTTCCATCTTCTTCCTCTGACTCGCGAAGCCACCATTCCCCTTCTTCCATTTTCGTTTTCTTTGCTTCCTTTTTGTTCAAGAATAGAAACCCAAGGCTGGATGGGTGATAGGACAAGGATTTCTCAACTTCAATCTTCCTCGTTGTTTCGAAAACGAAGAAAAACGCTATTAGGGATTTCAAAACCGAAAACACAAACCTCCCTGTTTCATCTAGATCTAAGCTTCGTTTCGCGAAGAGATAGAAGGGAAAGTTGCTCACTACCACGCTAAGGTGCTAGGGGACCAACTTTGGAGGCGACGTTGCGAGCGGAGATTTTACCGGATTTACTCGCGGTACCGTAATCGAACGTGAAAGCTAACGTGAAGGAAAGGGCTCTGTAAACTACAAGTTTTTGATGATGACAAAGATCAACCATTATGGTCAAAGCAACAAGATCAAAAAGAATATCAAAATATATTCATTAATAAGCTTCAAATCCAAACATTAAATGTTAAAATGTAAAGGTATATGATACAAACCAATATTTCAATTACATGAGAACAAGTCATATTTACATATGCATTTAAAGTATTTTCAAAAGTCAAAACAACATTAACAAAGTCTTAAAAATCATATTTTTGACAAAATGCATAAGTGTATTCGAATACAGCATCTTGTATTCGAATACAAAGCAAGTCAGAAGCAAAAGTCTCAAAGTTGTATTCGACTACGACTATGTGTAGTCGAATACACTGCAAGTCAGTGGCCAAAATCCTTATATCTGTATTCGACTACAACCATCTGTAGTCGACTACAACCATCTGTAGTCGAATACAAAGTAAGTCAGTGGCAAATTTTTACTAATCTGTATTCGCCAACACACATGTGTATTCGAATACAAGGTATAAATTTTGAATATTTTTGAACGTTACAAAGAGGTGTATTCGAATACACACATCCTGTATTCGAATACAACTGGAAGCAATACA
>NC_021166.2:33502796-33503839 GCF_000331145.2 Cicer arietinum | reverse complement strand
CAACCAAAAGTGACAGCAATATCCGAAAAGAAAAGCCTATCCAAAATGTCGCTTTCTGCACTATCTGGAAAACTTCAAGAGCATGAAATCGAACTTGAAAGATTAGAACAAAATGAAAGTCAAGAAAAGAAGACAAAAAATATTGCTCTAAAGACAGAATCAAGAGAACAAATCAAGGACGACAATTCAGATGAAGATGAAAACATTACTTTTCTTGTTAAGAAATTTGGTAAGTTTCTTAAAAACGACAGAACATTCAAGAAGAAAAGTTTCAAGAAGAAAGATAATTCTACATCAAATCAAAACTTCACTTGCTTTGAATGTGGAAAACAAGGACTTATTAAAGCAGATTGTCCAAACCTTACTAAGAAGAATGCCATCAAAAAGAGAGACTTCAAAAAGGCATACATAGCTTGGGAAGACAACGAAGTAAGTTCATCTTCAGAAACAAAAAGTGAAGAATGCGCCAATTTCGCATTAATGGCATCACATCAATCAGATGATGAAGAAGAGGTTAGTAATATAGACTCCCCTCATCTTCATAAAACTAATAGTGAATTGATTCTTGAATATAATGAGGCTCAAAACGCCATCAAGGAACTACTTATTGAATGCAAAAATCTGTTCAAACTAGTGTCAACACAAAAGAGACAAATCTGAAGTCTTCAAGAAAAAGTTGACACTATGGAAAGGAATTCTGAGAAACTAAAATAGAATTTTGCATGCAATAAATGTGATAACCTCTCCTTCAAAATTTTTCAATTAAATAGAGTAATTGAACGATACGAAAAAGGACAAATAGGCTTGGAAAATATCTTAAATATGCAAAGATACTCAAATGACAAAAGTGGTCTTGAGTACTCAAAATTTGATAAACCAAACTTGAATATGGCCATCTTTGTCAAAGCAAGTAATCAATCCAATCAAGAAAAGATTATAACTGTGAAAAAGGATCATCTTTATAAAGAGAAAATAATTCATAAAAAATCTCATACACATACTTTTAAAAATAGATTTACTCCTACTTGTTCTTATTGTGGTCT
>NC_021166.2:33500108-33501900 GCF_000331145.2 Cicer arietinum | reverse complement strand
TTTTCACAATTTTTCTGCACCAAGGACACCACAACAAAATGGGGTTGTTGAGAGAAAGAACAGATCCTTGATAGAGCTCGCAAGAACTATGCTAAGCGACTCAAACCTACCAAAATATTTTTGGGCAGATGCTGTAAACACAACATGCTATGTTTCCAACCGAGTAATCATTCGGCCAATTCTTAAAAAAACTCCGTATGAACTCTACAAAGAAAGAAAACCCAATATCTCTCACTTCCACATTTTTGGATGTAAGTGTTTTGTGTTAAACAACGGTAAATATAACCTTGGAAAATTTGATGAAAAAGCTGATGAAGGTATATTTATCGGTTACTCTTTATCTAGTAAAGCATTTAGAATTTTCAATAAAAGAACTTTATTAGTCGAAGAATCAATGCATGTAACTTTTGATGAAACTAACCCTATAAAAGAGGAAAACATTATTTCTTGTGATGATGATGTTTTTGAAAGTGATGATACAAACAAAGACCATCAAACTGACCAACCATGTCAAGAAAATGAAGTCAACATTCAAAGACAAAATGATGATCTTCCTAAAGAATGGAGAACCCATAGATATCATCCAATTGATAACATCATAGGTGATATCAATAAAGGAGTCACAACAAGATTAAAACTACAAGATGCTTGCTTAAACATGGCATTTGTTTCTCAAATCGAACCCTCCAAAATTGGTGAAGCACTTAAAGATGATCAATGGATACTTGCCATGCAAGAAGAACTCAATCAATTTGAAAGAAGCCAAGTATGGGAACTTGTTCCTAATCCTGGAAATAAACACATTATTGGTACAAAATGGGTGTTTAAAAATAAACTTGATGAGAATGGCATAGTTGTCCGTAACAAAGCTAGATTGGTCGCTCAAGGATACAATCAAGAGGAAGGGATATATTTTGACGAAACATTTGCTCCGGTATCAAGATTAGAAGCAATACGTTTACTACTTGCATATGCTTGTTCCATGCATGTTGAATTATATCAAATGGATTTGAAGAGTGCATTTCTCAATGGATATATAAATGAAGAAGTCTATGTCAAACAGCCACCTGGGTTTGAAGATTCCAAAAATCCCTCACATGTTTACAAATTAAAAAATGCTCTTTATGGTCTAAAACAAGCTCTAAGAGCTTGTTATGATAGATTAAGCACCTTTTTATGTGAACGAGAATTTGAAAAAGGGAAAGTCGATAAAACATTATTTGTCAAAAGAGAAAATGGTCACACCTTATTGGTCCAAATCTACGTTGATGATATAATATTTGGATCAACCAACAATGACATATGTGAAGAATTCTCTTCTATAATGCAAGGAGAATTTGAAATGTCCATGATGGGAAAGTTGAACTATTTTCTTGGACTTCACATCAAACAACTTGAGCATGGGATCTTCATAAATCAAGCAAAATACTGTAAAGAATTACTCAAAAGATTCGAAATGGAAAACTGCAAAGAAAGTGCAACTCCAATGGGATCCGGAACCTATGTTGATAAAAATGCATCAGGTATTTCAATCGACATAACCAAATATCGAGGTATGATTGGATCCTTATTATATCTAACGGCCAGCCGACCAGATATTATGTTTAGTGTTTGTTTATGTGCAAGATTTCAGGCAGATCCGAAAGAATCGCATCTTGTAGCTGTTAAAAGAATTATGAAATATTTGAAAGGAACAACAAATGTAGGCCTATGGTTCCCCAAGGGTAGCATATGTAGCCTAGTTGGATATTCTGATTCAGATTATGCAGGATGCAAAACGGATCGTAAAAGC
>NC_021166.2:33496328-33499849 GCF_000331145.2 Cicer arietinum | reverse complement strand
TTCATTTTATAAGATCCGAAGAGAACTTGGTATCTTAAATGAAAACGATCTATGAAATTGCATGATACACATAGTCTGTCATCTCTCTTAAATTTGTGCATTACATCTTAAAGTTGTTAAAAATAAAATTCCTTGATCATTATTGGTTCTTGATATATGAAGTTGTGCATTGCATGTTGAGATTTCCATAAAAATTTAGTTTTTAAGCAAAATTGTGCATATCTAGTCGAATACAAATGTCTGTATTCGAATACATACTTTCCTAGAAATTCTTGTATTCGAATACAACATATGTGTAGTCGAATACACGTTCCCAGAACAATGTGTATTCGAATACAACAAGGTGTAGTCGAATACACCTTCGCGTTTTTGCCAAGATATAAAAGCTGTTTCACATTTTAGGGTTATTTTACATTTGGTATTCGAATACACAGTTGTAGCCTCTCCTCTCCTCTTCCAAAATCTCGTCCATCCTCCTTTCACTCAGTTACCCATTCACCCAACCTTGCACACTACATCAATCCTTACTTCTTTCTTGGCATTTATCATCAGATTTCTCACATTTCTCTCACCCATTTTTCACCAAACCCTCCCTTCTCGCCATGGATGCCCGCAAACGAGGACCAAGAACCAAGCATGCAGCAGTGGGTCCTTCAAGAAAACGAACAAGGAATCCCAACATCACGGATTTATCCCAGCTTCTACACACACCAGAAGAAATTGATTGTTTTCACACATTCTACTCGGACAAGTGACTTATCATTCCAAAGTACGGTACTTTAAACTCTTTCTCTGCCTTTAACTTTCCCGAGTTACTCAAGGCACAACATGTTGAAGAGTTTATAGGCTACAAAGGTCCTGTCTATCCTGACTTAGGGTTTTTTATTGCAATCTCACCCAAGATGGAAAAATGCTGGTATCTCGAGTTAAGGGTAAAACCATTCGGATTAATACCAAAACTATAGGCGAAATTATGAACCTTCCCTTTAACGGTCAAAAGTTTTGTCCCAACAACTTGTGTGAATGGGCTGATATCTCTAAGTATGATGCATATGTTGCCCTATGTCGATTTGACAGACGCACAATGGAACAAAAGCGGACTCAGGCTGGTTCCAAATATGCCCAGCAACGGTATGGAGTGGGATATCTTACCGTTGACAATCGCCTTTTGCACTATTTCCTTAGCTACATTCTGGTTCCGAAGGCTGGCAATTACTCCCAAATTTCGGAGTTTGAATTACAAATTATGAATTTCGTATATGAAGGTTGTCAACTAAATTGGGCATATTTTGTGAAATCTGTCATGTTTGGATCCCGAGAGGCGATTGGCTTACCGTATGCAAAGGAAGTTTCCCGGATTTTAGAACACTTTGGGGTGGACTTCTCTGATGAAGTCATGTATACACCCACAAAAGAAAATATGCTGGATTTGGGCGTCCTACCTAGCATGCGGATAGTATGGAATGATCAACTTAACTCTTTTGTGCATAAAGGAGATTATGATCAACCATCTGATGCTGCTCCCGAAGACACTGCTGGACCCTCAAATGCTGCTGCCCAGGCTGATGAAGATGACGAGGATACAACCTCTGATGATGAATATATCTCAAATCAAATGCTCATGGCTCGCCTTGATTCTTTCCAAACCTTCTTTCAAACTCAATTCGATAATCTGACCACTTTTGTCAACACTCGCTTCTTGAACATTGAAACTACTATTGCTCACAACCATGACGAGTTGTCTCAAGACATTAGTAGTTTATTTGACAAACTTGATCATTTTCACATTCCAACAGATTTTGATCGACACTAGGATTCTATTTGTAATACGTCAAAATACTACCTATTATGCCTTGTAGTTTGTTTCATGTCTTAATTTGTAGTTTGTCTTATGGTATGCTTTATGTACTAAGTTGAACTCTATTCTCATTAAACCCTTGTTGACTATTTTGATGTACTTAATTGAACTTGCCTTCATCCTTTGTTATGTCATTCCTTTTTATTTTGTGTACTACTTTTACCTTTACTTGTGTATATATTCTTGCATATGTATGTCTCTATATTTTTCCTTCTTTTTGATCATGTCAAAAGGGGGAGAAAATTTGGTATTGTTGTTGCCTTAAACATCTTGTAGGTCATCAAACAATTTGTTAATTACTCACATACAACGGGGGAGTACGCATACATTACGGGGGAGAAATGATTTAATTTCCACAACAACAACATTTTGTCATAATCAAAAAGGGGGAGAATGTAAATTACAAGTTTTTGATGATGACAAAGATCAACCCTTATGGTCAAAGCAACAAGATCAAAAAGAATATCAAAATATCTTCATTAATAAGCTTCAAATCCAAACATTAAATGTTAAAATGTAAAAGTATATGATACAAACCAATATTTCAATTACATGAGAACAAGTCATATTTACATATGCATTTAAAGTATTTTCAAAAGTCAAAACAACATTAACAAAGTCTTAAAAATTATATTTTTTACAAAATGCATAAGTGTATTCGAATACAGCATCTTGTATTCGAATACAAAGCAAGTCAGAAGCAAAAGTCTCAAAGTTGTATTCGACTACGACTATGTGTAGTCGAATACACTGCAAGTCAGTGGCCAAAATCCTTATACCTGTATTGGACTACAACCATCTGTAGTCGAATACAAAGTAAGTCAGTGGCAAATTTTCATTAATCTGTATTCGCCTGCGCACATGTGTATTCGAATACAAGGTATAAATTTTGAATATTTTTGAACGTTACAAAGAGGTGTATTCGAATACACACATCCTGTATTCGAATACAACTGGAAGCAATACAATTTTTAAGATCTGGAATGACTCCAAATCATTGTATTCTTTCATTAAACCTCTTGGATCAATGGCTACGAATCTGAAGAGATGTTTATGGAGTACAAATACCCCATAACTTCATATCAAACACACACAATCCTTGAATCAATACCCTGAACAATTTTGAACAAAATTCTGATTTTTACAAAGTACTTGCATTTCATTTTCATATCATTCAGAAAGGTTCTCAAGTACTTGAATTGTTATTGGATTGTTAATCAATATACTTCCCTTATTCTTATTCAAATCATATTGTATCACTTGTAAAAGAAAGTAATACTTTCTTAAAAAGTAGCTTAATCTAAGATAGTGGTGTGCTATCTTAGGAGTGTTGTTAGAAGTTTGTAGCAAGAATCCCAGGGTGGGAGTTGTACATTTTCTGACAATTAGTGGATCAATCTCTTATGGTGTGCATGCAAAAGGACTGGACGTACCCTTGGTTTTAAGGGGAACCAAGATAAATCTTTGAGTTCATTTATTTACTGCACATTACTATTAGTATACATTATATCAACTCAGAAAATTCAACTACCATATCACTAAAAACAAGAAAATTTACTAACACCTAATTCACCCCCACCCCCTCTTAGGCGCACTTCTATACTAACAATTGGCATCGGAGCAGGTTAAGGTAACTTATTCCTCGATCAATTACTCATGGCTT
>NC_021166.2:33492731-33495866 GCF_000331145.2 Cicer arietinum | reverse complement strand
TTGTGTGGAAAGGAATTTGTTAGGGTTGAAGTGTTGATTTGGGGGAAAATGAATCTAAGGCTTTATGGGTAAAATCTTAGAGTTAGGTTTTGGTTATATTGACGAATGTTTCATGGAAAATGAATTTAAACTCAATTATGTATGATTTTGAGTAAATGAAACTTGTTACGTTTTGAGTGGTGGATTTTGTTGATTTGTGTTTGTCGTATTTGACGTGTTCTTAATTAATACTGATGAAATGAATCGATGTGTTTTGGTGTGGATCGTGGATTGAATTTGATAATATGTTTGAGTTTGTTTTGTGTGGAATTTGAAAACCATTAGGGTTAAACGAGTATTAAGAATGAGGAATCTCTTAATGTCTTGTTTACTTAATGTGTGTTTGTGAAAACCATGTACGGGCCCGTGATAGGCAGTACGTTTATGGTTTTCGCTTTTTTGTAAATTGTGCAGACCCGTGATAGGTGGCACCTCGATAAACGGTACGGGCCCGTGATAGGCAGTACGTTTATGGTTTTCGCTTTTTTGTAAATTGTGCAGACCCGTGATAGGTGGCACCTCGATAAACGGTACGGGCCCGTGATAGGCAGTACGTTTATGGTTTTCGCTTTTTTGTAAATTGTGCAGACCCGTGATAGGTGGCACCTCGATAAACGGTACGGGCCCGTGATAGGCAGTACGTTTATGGTTTTCGCTTTTTTGTAAATTGTGCAGACCCGTGATAGGTGGCACCTCGATAAACGGTACGGGCCCGTGATAGGCAGTACGTTTATGGTTTTCGCTTTTTTGTAAATTGTGCAGACCCGTGATAGGTGGCACCTTGGTAAATTGTACTTTGAACTGTGATAGGCGGTACATTTACAAGATTTGGAGTGGTGTAATTGTACTTTGGCCTGTGATAGGCGGTACATTTACAATTTACGTTATTTTAGTAAGCCGTGCAGACCCGTGATAGGTGGCACCTTTGTAAATAGTACTTGGGCCCGTGATAGGCGGTGCATTTACGATTTACGGTTTTTTGTAAATTGTGCAGACCCGTGATAGGTGGCACCTTGGTAAATTGTACTTTGAACTGTGATAGGCGGTACATTTACAAGATTTGGAGTGGTGTAATTGTACTTTGGCCTGTGATAGGCGGTACATTTACAATTTACGTTCTTTTTAGTAAACCGTGCAGACCCGTGATAGGTGGCACCTTGGTAAGCAGTACGGGCGCGTGATTGGCAATATGTTTATGGTTTATGCTTTTTAGTAAATCGTGCAGACCCGTGATAGATGGCACCTCTGTAATTGGTACTTCGGCCTGCGATAGCCGGTACAATTATGATTTACGGCCCTTCGAGGAGGGTTTTGGTTTGGAATTCCAAGTCCATGCATTTTGGCATATATGCATTGCATTAGGGTGCTTGGCACACGAGTCGTGTTTGAATCAAGTTATGTTTAAGTGTTATGTATTGTTATTGTGTAAGTGTGACTGATTGTAAAACTATTTCGAAACTCAAGTTGTCGTGGTAATTGTGTTGGAATTGCTAAGTGTTATGTATTGATTATCGGGTGTAAGTGTGATGGATTGTAAAAGTATTTCGAAACCCAATTTGTCGTGGTGATTGTGTGGGAATTGCTAAGTGTTAAGATTTGGAGTTGTGTCTGAATGTGATTGGATTAGTTTATGTATTTTTGGAAGGATAAGCAGGGAAATCGATTTCCCAATTGATTTGATGAGTTGCAGGGACTTCGCTAATTTGACAAAATCGATTTGCCAATCGATTTGGAAAGTTACAGGGGCTCAATTATTTATAAAATCGATTTCCCAATCGATTTAGCAAGTTACAGGGGCTCAGCTATTTAAGAAAATCGATTTCCCAATCGATTGATGTAAACCCAGAATACAGATTTAACTGAAAACCTTTACGAAAATCGATTGCCCAAATTGATTCATCGATGGATTGGTCGGTTGACTCGTTACTTGATTGATTAAAAACCTTATTTGATTTCATTTTACTTGGCAAATATTATATGGACGTTTAGCATATGGAAAACCCTTTTAAGGTTCATGCTAAGTTGAAAGGTTATTTTTGCATCTAAAAACATAAATGTTATGTGTTAATTGTTAATTTCGGTTGGTGACCCTTTACAACTATTGTGGAAATCTGGGATTTGCCCTCAGATGAGAGCCAGGACGATCCTACCGGTATGTACCCTACAGATGGGAATGTGGATGGGAATGCTTGACTGGAGCAATGTTAGGAGGATCTCACGGGGCGCGTGGAGATCACTCAAGGTGTATGGCTATAGTTTTTTTTTTTTTGTAGAATGATCATATTAGGATGACATAGGGGGAACATATGTCTTTCTTTTGGATTACGTAATTTTGAACTGAAAAACTGTACCTTTACTAATATTGTCAGTATGACATCTTATTTGAATGGGTTCCATGTATCATTTGTTGTTGTGTAAATACTTTGGATTCATATTTCAAGAGAACTATTCCGCTGCGTATCAATTATTTTGACTTAAACATTTATCCAAAGGTATTTCCTTATTTGTTTTTCTCTGTTTTATTTTAATTTCTTTTAAAAAAAAAATACACCCTCGCTTTGAAAATCGGGGTGTTACATTGTGGTATCAGAGCTTTGGTTTGGTTTTTCTTTGGGGGCTGTGGAGCCTTGGTTATAGATTGTAGGTCAACCTGTAAGTTGGGAGTTGTTATCTGATCATGCGTCGGTTTAGGTGGGTTGAGTTGTCAGGTCCGCAATAATTTTTATGTGTTGATGTGGTCAGAAACTAGTTTTGGAATTATTTGAAGTAGTGTTAAGACTCTACTTGATGATGGTTTTATAGGAAAACCATGCCGCCAAGAAGAAATGACGTTCCAAGGGCCAATGCTAATAGGGACGATCGAATGGCGGAGGCTATGAATAACATGGCTGCTTCTGTTGCTGCACAGACTGCTGCCCAGACTCAAAGTGATCTTGAAAAGAGGGGAAGAGGGATCCGTGCTGCAGAGTCAAGAGGATTAGAAGACTTCCGTCGTTACAATCCTCCCAAGTTTAAGGGGGATGAGAATTCAGAGAAGGCGGATAAATGGATCCAAGAAATGGAGAAGATCTTCGAAATGATTAACTGTCAGGCGGG
>NC_021166.2:33489918-33492455 GCF_000331145.2 Cicer arietinum | reverse complement strand
TTTTTAGACAAATACTTCCCGATGAGTACCAGGACTAAACTGGGTGATGATTTCCTGAAACTACATCAGGGGAACATGATCGTGGGCGAATATGCTGCTAAGTTTGAACCGCTATCGAGACATTTCAGGTTTTTCCGAGAAGAGATTGATGAACCATTCATGTGTCATCGTTTCCAAGACGGACTAAAGTATGAGATTCAAGACTCTGTCTTGCCTTTGGGAATTCAACATTTCCAAGTTCTGGTGGAAAAGTGTAGGGATGTTGAGGATATGAAGAATAAGAGGGCTAGCCGAGGAGGGAATTTTAGTGAAGGAGGGCCCAGTCGGGTGAATTATCAGAACAACAAGGGGAAACAAGTTGCTAAACCTTATAATCAACCACAAAATAACAACGGTGGGCAGAATCACCCAGGGAACCAGAATTTCGGGAGACAATTGGGACGAGTGGTTCGATGTTTCCGATGTGGGGAAGAGGGACCTTATGCTAACGCTTGTACCCCTAATACTCTCACCTGCTACAATTGTCAGAAGCCAGGACACATGGCAAAGGATTGCACGGCTCCGAAGGTAGAACCAGTTGTGAATGTAACTAGGGCTACTCGTCCTACTGCTAGAGGATGCATTTATTGTGTGAGTGCTGAAGATGGGAATCGATCTGGCAATCTGATTCAACGTGACTGTGATAATGCAGGTAACACTCTAACTGCACTATTTGATTCGGGGGCAACCTATTCCTTCATTGCTATGGATTGTGTGAATCGCTTGAAGTTATCTGTATTTGCTTACCTTTTGATTTGGTTGTTTCCACACCTGCTAAGACTTTGACAGTAGATTCTGCATGTTTACATTGTCAAATAACTATTCAGAATATGGATTTCTTGGTTAATTTGATTTGTTTACCTCTACAATCACTCGAGGTCATTCTCGGTATGGATTGGATGTCTTACCATTATGTGATCTTGGATTGTGCTCGTAAATTGGTTCTTTTTCCCGAACTAGGAGTTGTTAAGTATCTAGCCGCCAACAGACTCTGAGTGTCGCTAAGAGAAGGAACTCATGAGATTTTGTCTCTGGCTAATGTGGAGGCAAAGATAAATGTGGACATAGAGGATGTGATGCTCGTCAATGAGTACCGGGACGAATTTCCAACGGAAATTCCAGGATTGCCACCTGTAAGAGAAGTGGAATTTTTCATTAATTTGCACCCATGAATCAGACCTATTTCAATGGCACCGTATCGAATGTCGCCATTGGAATTAAATGAGCTCAAAAGCCAAATTGAAGACTTGTTGGAGAAGAAATTTATTAGGCCAAGTGTATCACCATGGGGAGCTCCAGTTTTGCTAGTTAAGAAGAAGGACGGAAGCTCGCGCTTAAGTGTGGATTATAGACAGCTTAATAAGGCAACTATTAAGAATCGTTATCCCTTGCCACACATTGATGATTTAATGGATCAATTGAGAGGGGCCGCGATATTTTCGAAGATTGACTTGAAGTCGGGTTACCATCAGATTCGAGTAAGGGAAGGAGATATTCAGAAAACTGCTTTCAGAACCCGTTATGGACATTATGAATATCTGGTTATGCCGTTTGGAGTTACCAATGCACCAGCAATTTTCATGGACTACATGAACAGAATCTTTAATTCATTCCTTGATAAATTTGTTGTGGTGTTTATTGATGATATATTGATTTATTCAAGAACTGATAATTTATTCGAGAATTGAAGAAGAGCATGGAGAACATCTACGTCAAGTTCTTGAGATTTTACGCGAGAAGCAATTGTATGCCAATCTGTCAAAGTGTGAATTTTTGCTAGAGAAAGTAAATTTCTTAGGACATGTGATAACCAAGGAAGGAATCACTGTAGATCCGGCTAAGATTGAGGCGGTTCTTGCTTGAAAACAGCCTCAGACTGTCACTGACATACGAAGTTTCGTAGGATTGGCAGGGTACTACAGGAGGTTTATTGAAGGTTTTGCTAAGATTGTGGCTCCATTAACACAACTTACCAGAAAAGATCAACCGTTCGCATGGACGGAGAAGTGTGAAGAAAATTTTCAGTTACTAAAGAGAAAATTGACGACCTCACCAGTGTTGGTATTACCGCAATCAGATGAACCCTATGAAGTTTATTGTGATGCATCTCACCAAGGGTTGGGATGTGTTCTGATGCAACACAAGAAAGCTGTGGCTTATGCCTCGAGACAATTGAAGATTCATGAGAGAAACTATCCTACTCATGATTTGGAGCTTGCCGCGGTTGTTTTTGCATTAAAGATCTGGAGGCATTATTTATATGGGTGCACGTTCACCGTGTTCAGCGACCATAAAAGCTTGAAATATTTGTTTGATCAGAAGGAGTTGAACATGCGCCAGAGACGATGGATGGAGACTCTCAAGGACTTTGATTTCACACTGCAGTACCACCCTGGGAAGGCCAATGTAGTGGCGGATGCGTTGAGCAGAAGAAGTGTATCGGTGTCTTCAATAATTATGGCTAGACAACAAGAGTTGTGGGAAGCTTTTAGAGACCT
>NC_021166.2:33486599-33489234 GCF_000331145.2 Cicer arietinum | reverse complement strand
ATTGGAATGGCACCATATGAGGCTTTATATGGGCGCAAGTGTCAAATGCCCTTGTGTTGGTATAAGGACGGTGAAAGTATGATTGTCGGACCGGAGATGGTGCAACAGACTACAGCTAAGGTAAGGAAGATCAAGGAGAAAATGAAGACTTCACAGGATCGTCAGAAGAGTTACGCGGACAAGCGTCGCAGACTTTTAGAATTCGAACAGGGTGACCATGTATTTCTGAGAGTCACACCTACTACTGGAGTAGGTAGAGCCTTGAAATCGAAGAAGTTGACTCCGAAATTCATTGGACCATATCAGATTTCTGCACGAATTGGGCCTGTTGCTTATCGGATTGCATTGCCTCCGATACTATCCGATATTCATGACGTGTTTCATGTGTCACAGTTGAGGAAATATCTTGCAGATCCATCTCATGTGATCGAACCAGACACAATCCAGCTAAAGGATAACCTGTCGTTCGAAGTAGCACCTGTGAGAATTGATGACAGGAAGATTAAACGATTGAGGACCAAGGATGTTTCGTTGGTCAAGGTGATTTGGAACCCAATTACTGGAGATGCGACTTGGGAACTAGAGAGCAAGATGAGAGAACAACACCCAGAGTTATTTGTCGACGCATAGTTTCGAGGACGAAACTAATTTTAGAGGGGTAGTAATGTAAGACTCATAATTTTAAAGTATACTTTATGTATTTTTGTGTATTTTGGATATTGGCTCGGAGGCTTTTTAGCCAAGTTATTAATAGTTTGTGAGCTTAAATGCCCAAAAATATATTTTGATACCCCGATTAAAATTGTTCGTTGATAAATAAATTAAATTAAGTACGGTGAATCCTTTACGAAGAATTTAATGTGTTATGGGTGAACTGGTGATTTTAATAAATATCTAGATTTTCCATCTTCTTCCTCTGCCTCGCGAAGCCACCATTCCCCTTCTTCCATTTTCGTTTTATTTGCTTCCTTTTTGTTCAAGAATAGAAACCCAAGGCTGGGTGGGTGATAGGACAAGGATTTCTCAACTTCACTCTTCCTCGTTGTTTCGAAAACGAAGAAGAACGGTATTAGGTATTTCAAAACCGTAAAACACAAACCTCCCCGTTTCATCTAGATCTAAGCTTCGTTTCGCGAAGAGATAGAAGGGAAAGTTGCTCACTACCACGCTACGGTGCAAGGGAACCAACTTTGGAGGCGACGTTGCGAGCGGAGATTTTACCGGATTTACTCGCGGTACCGTAATCGAACGTGAAGGTAAGGGCTCCTTCCAAACTTCTAGTTTGCATTTAGGGACTTATCTGTGGTTGTGTGGAAAGGAATTTGTTAGGGTTGAAGTGTTGATTTGGAGGAAAATGAATCTAAGGCTTTATGGGTAAAATCTTAGAGTTAGGTTTTAACTCAATTATGTATGATTTTGAGTAAATGAAACTTGTTGCGTTTTAGTGGTGGATTGTGTTGATTTGTGTTCGTCGTATTTGACGTGTTCTTAATTAATACTGATGAAATTTGATATGTGTATGGTTGGATTTTGTGGAGAAATGAATTGATGTGTTTTGGTGTGGATCGTGGATTGAATTTGATAATATGTTTGAGTTTGTTTTGTGTGGAATTTGAAAACCATTAGAGTTAAACGAGTATTAAGAATGGAGAATCTCTTAATGTCTACGTTTACTTAATGTTGTCGTGAAAATCGTTTAAGTTAAACGAGTATTAAGAATGGGGAATCTCTTAATGTCTACGTTAACTTAATGTGGTCGTGAAAATCGTTTAAGTTAAACGAGTATTAAGAATGGGGAATCTCTTAATGTCTACGTTAACTTAATGTGGTCGTGAAAATCGTTTAAGTTAAACGAGTATTAAGAATGGGGAATCTCTTAATGTCTACGTTAACTTAATGTGGTCGTGAAAATCGTTTAAGTTAAACGAGTATTAAGAATGGGGAATCTCTTAATGTCTACGTTAACTTAATGTGGTCGTGAAAATCGTTTAAGTTAAACGAGTATTAAGAATGGGGAATCTCTTAATGTCTACGTTAACTTAATGTGGTCGTGAAAATCGTTTAAGTTAAACGAGTATTAAGAATGGGGAATCTCTTAAAATCGTGCAGACCCGTGATAGGTGGCACCTTGATAAATAGTACTTTGGCCTGTGATAGGCGGTACATTTATGGTTTACGTTTTTGTAAATTGTGCAGACCCGTGATAGGTGGCACCTTTGTAAATAGTACTTTGGCTCATGATAGGCGGTAAATTTACGATTTACGGTTTTTTGTAAATTGTGCAGACCCGTGATAGGTGGCACCTTGGTAAATTGTACTTTGGCCTGTGATAGGCGGTACATTTACAATTTACGTTCTTTTTAGTAAACCGTGCAGACCCGTGATAGGTGGCACCTTGGTAAGCAGTACGCGCCCGTGATAGGCAGTACGTTTATGGATTACGCTTTTTAGTAAATTGTGCAGACCCGTGATAGATGGCACCTCTGTAATTGGTACTTCGGCCTGCGATAGGCGGTACAATTATGATTTACGGCCCTTCGAGGAGGGTTTTGGTTTGGAATTCCAAGTCCATGCATTTTGGCATATATGCATTGCATTAGGGTGCTTGGCACACGAGTCGTGTTTGAATCAAGTT
>NC_021166.2:33473059-33486210 GCF_000331145.2 Cicer arietinum | reverse complement strand
ATTTGCTCAGTAGAAATTTTTATTCTGAGTCATACAATCGATTGCCCAAATTGATTCATCAATGGATTGGTCGGTTGACTCATTACTTGATTGATTAAAAACCTTATTTGATTTCATTTTACTTGGCAAATATTATATGGACGTTTAGCATATGGAAAACCCTTTTAAGGTTCATGCTAAGTTGAAAGGTTATTTTGTGCATCTACAAACATAAATGTTATGTGTTAATTGTTAATTTCGGTTGGTGACCCTTTACAACTATTGTGGAAATCTGGGCTTTGCCCTCAGATGAGAGCCAGGACGATCCTACCGGTACGTACCCTACGGATGGGAATGTGGATGGGAATGCTTGACTGGAGCTATGTTAGGAGGATCTCACGGGGCGCGTGGAGATCACTAAGGGTGTATAGCTATAGTTTTTTTTTTGGTAGAATGATCAGATTAGGATGACATAGAGGGAACAAATGTCTTTCTTTTGGATTACGTTATTTTAAAACTGTACCTTTACTAATATTGTCAGTATGACATCTTATTTGAATGGGTTCCATGTATCATTTGTTGTTGTGTAAATACTTTGGATTCATATTTCAAGAGAACTATTCCGCTGCGTATCAATTATTTTGACTTAAACATTTATCCAAAGGTATTTCCTTATTTGTTTTTCTCTGTTTTATTTTAATTTCTTTTAAAAAAAAAATACACCCTCACTTTGAAAATCGGGGTGTTACATTGTGCAAGGAATTAACCATATTGTTTTAAGCCTTTAACCAGTTCGAATTCATTTACCATGTTGTTTACAACATTAACCATATTTTTAAAAGCCATTAACAAGATTTATATTGTTTGAATATAATGAGCAAACTTTATGTTCAAATCCATTAACCAACTTGTGCAAGGAATTAACCATATTGTTTGAAGTTATTCACAAGGTTTAAATCTTGTTTGATTAGAATGCCTAAGTTTTTCTGTACAAAATCATTAACCAGGTTGTTCACAAAATTAACCATTTTACTCAAAGCCATTAACTAGATTTATATTGTTTGATTAGAATGACCAAACTTTATGTTCAAAACCATTAACCAAGTAGTGCAAGGAAGTAACCATATTGTTTTACGTTATAAACCAGGTTTATATCTTTTTTGGTTAGAATGCCGAAGTTTTATGTTCGAATTTAGAACCTAGTTGTTTACAACATTAACCTTGTTTCTTAATGCCATTAATTATGGTTATATTGTTTGATTAGAACGACCAAACTTTTTGTTCAAATCCATTAACCAAGTTGTGTAACGAATTAACCATATTGTTTTAAGTCATTATGAAGTTTATATCTTGTTTGATTAGAATGCCTAAGTTTTCCGTTCGAAATCATTAACCATGTTTCTCAAAGCCACTAACCAGATTTATATTTTTTGTTTAGAATGATTAAACTTTCTGTTCAAATCCATTAACAAAGTTGTGCAAGGAATTAACCATATTGTTTTAAGTCATTAACCAGGTTTATATCTTGTTTGATTAGAATGCCCAAATTTTCCGTTCAAAATCATTAACCATATTTCTCAAAGCCATTAACCAGATTTATATTGTTTGATTAGAATGAGAAAACTTTATGTTCAAATCCATTAACCAAGTTGTGCACGGAATTAACTATATTGTTTTAATTCATTAACCATATTTATATCTTGTTTGGTTAGAATTCTCAAGTTTTCAGCTCGAATTCATTAACCAAGTTGTTTACAACATTAACCATGTTTCTTAATGCCGTTAATCAGATTTATATTGTTTGATTAGAATGACCAAACTTTTTGTTCAAATCCACTAACAAAGTTGTGCAAGGAATTAACTACATTGTTTTAAGTCATTAACAAGGTTTGTATCTTGTTTGATTAGAATGCCCATGTTTTCAGTTCAAATTCATTAACCAATATGTTTACAACATTAACCATGTTTCTTAAAATCATTAATCAGATTTATATTGTTTAATTAGAATGACAAAACTTTTTGTTCAAATACATTAACTAAGTTGGACAAGGAATTAACCATATTGTTTTACGTCATTAACTAGGTTTATATTTTGTTTGATCAGAATGCCCAAGTTTTCCGTTCGAAATCATTAACCAACTTGTTTACAACATTAACAATGTTTCAAAAAGCCACTAACCAGATTTATATTGTTTGATTAGAGTGACCAAACTTTGTGTTCAAATCCATAACCAAGTTGTGCAAGGAATTAACCATATTGTTTTAAGGCATTAACCAGGTTTATATCTTATTTGATTAGAAAGCCCATGTTTTTCATTCGAAATCATTAACCATGTTTCTCAAAGCCATTAACCAGATTTATATTGTTTGATTAGAATGAGCAAACTTTCTGTTCACATCCATTAACCAAGTTGTGCAAGGAATTAACCATATTGTTTTAAGGCATTAACCAGGTTTATATCTTATTTGATTAGAAAGCCCAAGTTTTCCATTCAAAATCATTAACTATGTTTCTAAAAGCCATTAACAAGATTTATATTGTTTGATTAGAATGAGCAAACTTTATGTTGAAATCCATTAACCAACTTGTGCAAGGAATTAACCATATTGTTTTAAGTTATTCACAAGGTTTAAATCTTGATTGATTAGAATGCCTAAGTTTTCCGTTCAAAATCATTAACCAGGTTGTTCACAAAATTAACCATTTTACAAAAAGCCATTAACCATATTTATATTGTTTGATTTGAATGACCAAACTTTATGTTCAAATCCATTAACCAAGTTGTGCAACGAATTAACCATATTTTTTTACGTCATTAACCAGGATCATATCTTTTTTGGTTAGAAGTCCCAAGTTTTCAGTTCAAATTTATAAACCAATTGTTTACAACATTAACCATGTTTTTCAAAGCCATTAACCAGATTTATATTGTTTGATTAGAATGACCAAAATTTATGTTCAAATCCATTAACCAAGTCGTGCAAGGCATTAACCATATTGTTTTACGTCATTAACCAGGTTTATATCTTGTTTGATTAGAATGCCCAAGTTTTCCGTTCGAAATCAATAACCAAGTTGTTCACAACATTAACCATGTTTCTCAAAGCTATTAACCAGATTTATATTGTTTGATTAGAATGAACAAATTTTATGTTCAAATCCATTAACCAAGTTGTGCAAGGAATTAACGATATTGTTTTAAGCCATTTGCCTGTATTTTATCTTGTTTGATTAGAACTCCCAAGTTTTTCGTTCGAATTCATTAACCAAGTTGTTCAATACATTAACCATGTTTCTTAAAGCCATTAACCAGATTTATATTATTTGATTAGAATGACCTAACTTTATGTTCAAATCAATTAACCAAGTTGTGCAAGGAATTTACGATATTGTTTTAAGCCATTAATCAGATTTATATCTTGTTTGATTAGAATACCCATGTTTTCTGTTTGAATTCATTAACCAAGTTGCTCACATATTAACCATGTTTCTTAAAGCCATTGACCAGATTTATATTTTGTCTGATTAGAATGACCAAAATTTCTATTAAAATCCATTAACCAAGTTGTTCACATCATTAACCATGTTTCATAAAGCCATTGACTAGAATTATATTTTGTCTGATAAGAATGACCAAACATTCTGTTAAAATCAATTAATGACAAAAAAGTGACAAAAGTGATAAACCACGTACATGATTATCATACAATCCATTTACTTGACTATTTGTTGCAACAAAATGTCATATAAAAAAATGACAAAATTGATAAAATATTTACATTTTATCACGTAGTTGTGCTGAATTGTGACAAAAGATCAAAGAATGATGTATTACTTCCAACCTGAACAACAACATATAATAAGTTAGCATAATCTTACATTTAATTATACAGCCACACTCTCGGTCATAAATTGAAACTCGAACTAATGTGTTACTTTCAATAGCTTCAATAGTATGCAGATGTTACTTTTGTTTTGATTTCTCACTATTTCAGTATTGCTCTCCCACACATTTCAATAAACATAAAAGAAATATTTTAATATAATATGTACATGATGGATACATAATTTTTGGACGAAAAAAACTTACAAAGGTAGTCTCTCTGTCATCGCTTTGATTGGTTTGATTCCTTGACCTCTTTACGATTTTTTCAACCATAGATATTATTCTTTTGGATGGAGGACGACCTTTACGCTTGAACGGCAAAGGACTACAAATTTCATTATCAGTGTTTGGACTTGAAGCATCAACATAACTTATTTTAACTTTGTTAATTGTAGTATCCATGGTGGATACATTAGAATTAAATTGATGTAATATTTCATGGAGTGCCTTAGTCGCATCTTTAGACTCTGTAGCTACTTCAGCAACTTCATAGAAATGCTTGGACAATTTTTCAAACATGTCCATTTGTGGCTTCAATTCTTTCACACCATAACTATTCTTAATATATGAATGTTTCATTTTAATTTTTCTCTTCCACCTTGTTAAGATATACTTCTCTAACACATTTTTAACCCTCTCTTGAGTAAACACAGATAACACATGGCGACACAAATTACCTCTAAACTCAAACAACGGACAATCACAGTTGACATCATTATTTTCTCGATTAAACACAACTTTTAAGACACATTCTTTTGGTCTGTCTCCAATTGACACCTCCTCCAACACATGGTATGTAGCAAAGGAACCCTCCACGGTATATAAGGATGCATCACAATTCATTTTAGATCTAAATTTTGTTTAAACTTCCTTAAATTTGGCATGAGTGTAGTCACCTTGGAATTGCTTATCAATTGACGAGTTTGACCCACAATAAATTGTAGTTTCCATCGAATTAAAATATGCTTCAAATTCTTTTTTTGCTCGACTTCTGAGAGCATTATCATATTGTTTTACAAATTGATTTAAACTTGTCATTGAAATGATATAACCATCAAAGAAAGAATGTATACTCTCACTTCATTGTGTAGTAGACATACCTGCCCAAAAATATTTCCTTAGCAAGGTTGGTGCCCATCTATGACGTTCGTTATACAATCCATTCAACCAATCATTTTGTTGAAGCTCAAACTTGTCGATGAAAGAACACCATTTTTCTTCAAGTGCCTCTTTTGTGATTGTGTCATAAACCGCTTCTTTCAATGCAAACTTAATCTTTTTATATTCACTATATTGACTGATCTTTTCAAGATTTTTTTTCATTATATGCCATAAACACCACCTATGATTAGTTGTAGGAAAGACTAACTCAATGGCATTTTTCATAGCCTTGCATTGGTCAGTCACAATACCCAGAGGGACATTTCCTAGCATACAACGAAGCCATGATTTGAAAAGCCATACAAATGAATATGTATCTTCACCTGACAACAGTACACATCCAAGTAATGTTGATTGACCATGGTGATTCACACCGACAAACACAGCAAAATGCATGTCATACTCATTAGTCAAATATGTTGTGTCAAAAGTCACAACATCTCTAAAGTATTCATAAGCAGCTCTACTTCTTGCATCAGCCTAAAACAAATTCCTTACGTGAAAATCATCATCCAAATCTATGTCATAAAAGAAATCTGAATTTTGTTCCCTCATTTGGCAGAAATAGCTTATCAAGGCTTTTCCATGACCTCCTTTTCCTATTGCACGTCGTTCCTTGTTAACATAATTTCTCACATCTTTTTCACAAATGGTACGTTTTCATGCCCTTCTGCATCTTTAACAAGAGATTGAAATGTCTTGTTGATCCTCACCCCTGCATCATCATTGATTTGTAATATTCTCTTCACGTGCAAATTAATCTTCTTGTTAGCTTTGAACAACCTTGACTTTGTAGGACTCGTCTCGTGAGTATGATCAGGTTCAAATTTTGTAATGTACCATAATCCATCTTTATCCAACTTAATAACAATATTGGCGGGACAACTATTTACCTTAGTTGGAAGTGTTTTTAACGTTGATCATAACATTTGGGCACATGTTTCTAGCTTTTTAGTTTGGTATTTTAAAATCTCTTTACAACTTAGATTAATATTTTTAGCTTGTTTCTAAACTTTGGGTCGAATTTGAAATATAATTTTAATATTTATATTTTGACTCTTTCTCGCTCTGTAGGCCATACTTTGAGCTCTTCATATTGGATTGGCGCATAGGAGTAGGCATTGAAAAGCTAAAAATCATAGCTACAACTTTTGTTTTGGAATAAAATCCCAATACAGAACTTTATTGGGCCTAAATTGCATATTTCATAATCTGGACTTTTGTAATAATTTTAAATAGCGGGTCACTTGTTTTTTAAACCCTAAAGCCTAATATCGAGTACTATATATTGGCAGTTTTGTTTCTTTTTTATAGATGCAAATATGAGGATTCAGATTGCTACAAGAAATAAACAGTTTTTATTTTAATTTCATGGAAGGCTAATTTTATAAGATTAAACCACGAGTTCAGAGTTTCATCAACACCTTGAGATTCAGGTTACACTGTCAATTTCAATTCATGATTCTATTCTTATTTATTTTGATTGCTTAAATTGAATTTTAATAGGATCGATTAAATTTATTTGACATAATTTGGTTTCGTTTTCTAATTTAATTGAATTACAATTTTGCGACGGTTGATCATTAATTGTAATATTTTGATGATTGTGATGCTTAATCCAATCAAATAAGTTGTTGAAGATTTCATGAAAACACAAGAAGGCAATCAGATGGACCTTGGCTGATATTCCTGGTATTAGCCATCCATGTGTATGCATAGGGTACTCCTAGAGGATGGGGTAAAATCTGTCAGGCAGCCCCAAAGGCAATTTAACCCATTTAATTCTGGATGTTGTATAAAAGGAAGTGACAAAGCTCTTGCTAGAAGGCATTATATACCCCATCTCGGATAGTCAATGGGTAAGTCTAGTGCAGGTAGTCCCTAAGAAAATTGGACTCACAGTGGTTAAAAATGAATATAATAAACTTATCCCCACACGAGTGCAAAACAGCTGAAGGGTATGCATCGATTACATGACACTAAACCAAGCAACTAGAAAGGATCATTTTCCTTTAGCATTCATTAATCAGATGCTTAAACGATTGGCTGTTAAGTCACATTATTGTTTTCTTGATGGTTTTTCTAGTTATTTTCATATCCATATTGCACTAGAGGACCAAGAAAAGACCACGTTCACATGCCCTTTCGACACATTTGCCTATAGGAGGATGCCCTTTGGCATATGAAATGCTCTTGGCACTTTTCAACGCTGCATGATTAGTATTTTCTCTAACTTGATAGAAAATTGTACTGAAGTTTTCATGGATGATTTTACTGTGTATGGTTCCCCATTTGATGCATGCTTGAACAATATAGATAGAGTTTTGCATAGATGTATCGAAACTAACCTTGTGTTGAGTTATGGAAAATGTCATTTTATGGTTGAACAAGGCATAGTTTTGGGATATGTGATCTCTAAAAATGGGATAGAAGTGGATTTTGCCAAGATTGATGTGATTTCTAATTTGTCTTACCCATCTTGCATCTGTGAGATTCGTTCTTTTCTTGGCCATGCAAAGTTTTACATGCACTTTATCAAGGATTTCAACAAGATAGCTAAATTTGCTGCAAAAGAGGTCAGTTTCACCTTCGATGACAAATGCAAAAAGGTGTTTGATTTCTTAAAGGAAGCACTAACCTCTACTCCCATAATTCAACCACCCAATTGGAACCTCCCTTTTGAAATTATGTGTGATGCATCTAACTATGCATTGGGAGCAATCCTTGCATAAAGGGTTGGTAAGGCTGCCCATGTTATTTATTTTTCTTCTAGGACTTTAGAATCTGCACAGACTAATTATACTACCACTGAAAAGGAACTTTTAGCTATTGCTTTTGCACTTGATAAGTTTAGATCATATTTGTTAGGTTCGAAGGTAGTTGTATTTACTGACCATGCAGCTTTGAAGTTCTTACTAAAGAAACTAGAAGAAAATCCGAGATTGATCCAGTGGATGTTGTTCATCCAAGAATTTGATTTAGAGATTAAAGATAAGAGTGGAGCTGAAAATTTTGTGGTAGATCATTTGAGAAGAAAAGATATGGATGGGGAACCCATCCCCATTCAAGATGACTTCCCTGATGAGCAACTACTACAGTTGCATGAGGTAACTCCTTGATTTGTTGATTTAGTTAATTATCTAGTTGTTGGAGTCTTTCCTGCAGATGCATCCAGTACACAAATACACAAACTTAAAAGTGATGCCAAATACTATGTGTGGAATGATCCATATCTATGGAAATTTTGTATTGACTAGGTGATTAGGCGATGTGTTTCCCACCATCAGGCTCAATCCATTCTTCATTTTTGTCATGCCTCTCAAATTAGAGGACATTTTGGTCCTTAACGGATAGCAAGCAAAGTCTTAGACTTGGTTTCTTTTGGCCCACTTTGTTTAAAAATGATTTTGAGACTTACAAAACTTGTGAACAATGCAAAATAGATGGAACAACAATCACTCATAGGAGTAAGATGCCTCAACAACCTAGGCTTTTCTGTGAAGTATTTGATGTGTGGAGCATTGACTTTATGGGCCTTTTTCCTGTATCATTTGGTTTTGTCTATATTTTACTAGTTGTTGATTATGTTTCTAAGTGGGTGGAAGCAATACCCACTAGGACTAATGATTCTAAAGTTGTTGTAGGTTTTATCAGATCAAATATTTTTTGCAGGTTTGGAATACCTCAGGCCATCATAAGTGATCAAGGCACTCATTTTTACAACCGCACCATGGATGCTTTGCTTCGGAAGTATGGGGTTGTCCACAGAGTTTGCACACCTTATCATCCCCATACTAATGGGAAAGCTGAAATCCTAAACAGGGAAATCAAACAGATCCTAGAAAATATGGTGCAGCCAAACAGAAAAAACTGGAGCCACTGACTTGAAGAAGTTCTTTAGGCTCATAGAATAGCCTACAAAACACCAATAGGGATGTCCCCTTATCGACTTGTGTTTGGTAAGGCATGTCACCTCCCAGTGTAAATAGAGCACCGTGCTTATTGGGCGGTCAAGATTTGTAACCTTGAGATGGAGAAAGCAGGTTTGGAGAGAAAGCTTCAATCGCAACAACTTGAAGAGCTTAGACTTGAAGTTTATGAGAACTCTCGGATCTATAAGGAGAAAACTATGTACTTTCAGGATAAGATGATTTCTAGGAAGGAATTTTCCATTGGCCAAAAAGTTTTATTGTTCAACTTCCGTCTGAAAATTATGGCTGGGAAACTTCGATCGAAATGGATTGGCCCTTTTGTTGTTACTAACATTTTTCCTCATGGTGTAGTGGAAATAAAAAGTGAAAACACCAGGAAAGTGTTCAAAGTAAATGGACAACGCCTCAAGCTATTTCATGAGAGCTCAGTGCTTGAAGATGCTACCATAGAAGAATTCTCATTGGAAAAGCCCACCTACATTGAAGTTTAAACAAGGAGCTCATTTTCCTTACTCTTATTTTATACTTGTTACTTTCATTGAGGACAATGTGTAATTTAAGTGTGATGGTATTATTTAGGATTTTATTTGTCATATTTCAAAAATAATAATAATAATAAAAATAAAAATAAATAAATAAAAATGGACATTGCAATACATGCTTTTTCATCAGATTTTGTGGTTGTAAATGTTGAGAGTTTGTTTGGACTAACATGATTGGATAGTATATTTGCATTCTTGGTAAAATAAATTGGATTAAAATGCTAAATTGTGTATCATTTGTGAGCCTTATTATGAATGAAATATATTTTTCCATTTTTTTTTCTTGTGTGTTATCTCACTCATGATTGTTAGGTACACCAGAACTTGACTTGACTCTTGTCCGCATGCATATATTGAAATGGTCTAGGCATTTATTTCTTGACTAAGCTACTAGCCAAATAAGCCTACCCTACAATTATCCATTTGTTACATGCCTAAAAGTGAAAAACAATGAATTGACCCAATCTTGGGGGATAAAGGAGTCTTTCCTTAAATAAGTGCAGGGTGCTCAACTTATTTGTTTAAATTTGAGAGTTATGAAAAATAATGAAAAATAAAAAGAAAAAAAAAAGAGAAAAAAAAAGAAAAAGAAAGAAAAAAAAAAGAGGAAAAATGGTTGTGTTGTGAGCAAAGAGTGTGTGAAAATAAAAGTCGATGATGTTTTGTTGAGTTATTTCATAATGTTGTTTTTCTCTCTTAATCATTACTCATTTATCCTCTTTGATTTTCAGCCCAAGTCTTCTTAGGATTATCTCACCCTTACCTTAGCCACGTTACAACCTAAATAAAGACCTTTTGATCATTATGTGCATGTGTTTATAATATAGATTATAAAGGCTTGTCAAGCCTACGGTAGTGCTATCTTTCATGATGTGCTTTGAGTGTAAACAATAGTCTAAACACTTTGAGTGTAAACACTTTGAGAGAGTTTTATATCCTGTGAGGACTCTATCACTTATAATGCATTCTTTAGTCAAATTTTCCTCTTGTTTGCCTTGATTGTGATAAAAAAAAAATTATTCATAATTCTCTTAAGCTAGAAATATTTTTTTCTCTCATCACTTTGCATTCATAAGAATATTTGGAATCACATGAATTGCTATGCTCGGAGTGCAAAGGTTTAAGTGTGTGGGAATTTGATCATAGCATTTAGGCACATGTTTCTAGCTTTTTAGTTTGGTATTTTAAAAGCTCTTTATAGCTTAGATTAATATTTTTAGCTTGTTTCTAAACTTTGGGTCGAATTTGAATTATAATTTTATTATTTGCATTTTAATTTTATTATTTGTATTTTGACTCTTTCTCGCTCTGTAGGCCGTAATTTGAGCTCTGTATATCGGATTGGCGCATACGAGCAGGCGTTCGAAAGCTAAAAATTAGAGCTACAACTTATGTTTTGAAATAAAATCCCAATACGGAACTTTACTGGGCCTAAATTAAATATTTCATAGTATGGACTTTTATAAAGATTTTAAATAGCGGGTCACTTGTTTTTTAAACCCTAAAGCCCAATATCGAGTACTATATATTGACAGTTTTGTTTCTTTTCTACGGATGGAAATATGAGGATTCAGATTGCTACAAGAAATAAACATTTTTTATTTAAATTTCATGGAAGGTTAATTTTATAAGATTAATCCACGAGTTCAGAGTTGCATCAACACTTTGAGATTCAAGTTACACTCTCAATTTCGATTCATGATTCTATTCTTGCTTATTTGATTATATATTAATATTTTGATTGCTTAAATTGAATTTCAATAGGATTGATTAAATTTATTTGACATAATTTGGTTTCGGTTTCTAATTTAATTGAATTATAATTTTACGACGCTTGATCGTTAATTGTAATATTTTGATGATTGTGATGCTTAATCCAATAAAAGAAACTAAACTCACATAGGATTGATTACGCTTGTTCGATTAATTCTATAGTCAAATAAGAATAGAATCACGAATTAGAATTTAAAATCATTGATAGAATCTATGATAGGTCTGAAACTCGAATAAATGGAGTAATCGTTTTGCTCATCTGTTAAATAAAAAATCTATAAAAACCCCTTTTTAATTTCACCTTTTAATTCGGTTATTATTATTATATCAGAAGTCATTGCGAAATGATTCAAGTTATTACCTCTATTTACATTTTATCAATTGTATTTGACCTATGTGCGACAGCGGATCAAACATACACGGAATTTTTGACACTTTGGACCTCTCTCTTGAGCATGATAAAATTAAGTAGCAGAGCTCCTCATCTTGCCCTTTTCTTGAAGATCGAACCATCCACACAAAACCCTTTCTCGTAGCATACTCTTCATAAAATGATTTGATTTCATCTAAGCAATAAAACACATCCCCGTGGCAGACTCCCCACAACATGCGTTGTCATCATAATCAAGGTTGTCAACTCTGATACCTTCATCTTCAATAGTATCACAACTTGTAACACCCCGATTTTTAACAGCGCGAGTGTATTTTTTTTTCAAAACAAATTCATAATAACAAAGAAATAAATAAGGAAATACTTTTGGATAAATATTTAAGTCGTACCACAACGACAAATAAGTCAACAGAATTCACAAGCAGCGGAATAGTTTTTGAAATACGAATCCAAAGTATTTACACATCAAAAAGTGGTACATGAACCCCATCAATAATAAAATGTCAAGCTGACATTATTGATATCGGTACAGTCTTCCAAATTAAAATAAACACATCCAAAAAGAAAGACATCTAGTCCCTATACGTCAACCTAATCTGATCATTCTACAAAAAAACTATACATCCCGAGAGATCTTCACACGCCCCGCAAGATCCTCCTAACATAGCTCCAATTAGGTGTGTCCAACTACATTCCCATCCACAGGGTACTAACTGGTAGGATGGTCCTGGTTCTCATTTGAGGGCAAAGCCCAGATTTCCACAATAGTTGTAAAGAGTCACCAACCGAAATTAACAATTAACACATAACATTTAAGTTTTTAAATGCACAAAATAACCTTTCAACTTAGCATGCACCTTAAAAGGGTTTCCATATGCCAAACATGCATAAACAAGGTTGAAAAATGAAGTTTTTAACAAAACAACACTGCAGTATTCGAATACAGCATCTCTGTATTCGAATACAAGGTTGTTTCAGCATTCAGCAGCAAAAACAACATGTCGGTATTCGAATACAATAGTTTGTATTCGACTACACAGTAAGTCAGTAGCAAAACAACATGTCTGTATTCGAATACAACAGTCTGTATTCGAATACACATCAGACAGCAGCAGAAAAACAGCAAAATTCAGCTTTTAAAAGGGTTTTGAAATCAATCAACACTTACACACAAATCCTACCAATCACACTTAGCAATTATAGCACAATCACCATGACGACTTGAGTTTCGAAAAGGTTTTGCAATCAATCACACTTACACACAATTTCAAAACATACACACTTAGCAATTTTAGCACAATCACTACGACAACTTGAGTTTCGAAATGGTTTTGCAATCAATCACACTTACACACAATTTCAAAACATACACACTTAGCAATTATAGCACAATCACTACGACAACTTGAGTTTCGAAATGGTTTTGCAATCAATCACACTTACACACAATTCCACAACATCCATACTTGGCAATTATAACACAATC
>NC_021166.2:33467887-33472825 GCF_000331145.2 Cicer arietinum | reverse complement strand
AGATATTAAAAGATTCCCCATTTTTAATATTCATTTAACTCTAACAATTTTCACGACAATCATTAAGTAAACATAGATATTAAAAGATTCCCCATTTTTAATACCCGTTTAACTCTAACAATTTTGACGACAATCATTAAGTAAATGCAGATATTAAGAGTTTCCCTGTAACGCCAGTCATTTTATTTTATTTTTATGTTTATTTTTGGGAATAGAAATAATTGCTGACGATATTAATTTAATTTTGATAATAATAACAATAATAATAATAATAATAATAATAATAATAATAATAATAATAATAATAATAGCAACCATTAAAAAATGTTTCGTGGCTTGGGTGGAAATGCCACGTTCCCCACTTTTGGCTTAACGTTCCCACGGCTTAACGTTCCTCATAAAAAAAAGGAAAAAAAACAAAAGGGAAGTCTTCCTTTCAAAAAACGTTGTGCGATATAGCAAAAAGAGTTTAA
This sequence comes from Cicer arietinum, assembly GCF_000331145.2. NCBI lineage: Eukaryota > Viridiplantae > Streptophyta > Magnoliopsida > Fabales > Fabaceae > Cicer > Cicer arietinum. The sequence goes on along the minus strand of NC_021166.2, from coordinate 33,472,352 downwards.
GATAGAAAAGGAAGGAATTCAAGAAGGAGTTGGTAATTCATCTCATCAAGTGTAGTGATTGGAGCAAAAAGACCGCTGCGTGAGAATTTAATCACGACACTCATATCAGTAAGCGCATCACTCCAATTATATAGTTATACGTATGATTGTATTTATTTTGGAATGTATGATTGCATTTATTTTGGAACGTGTGATTGTAATTATTTTAGAATTGTGAGATTGAATATATATTATGTTGAATTGCTTTTATCAAAATTTGGAAAATAAATACGGTGTGACATGTTATATTCATGGTTATGTTGAACATATTCAAAGTATGAAAAATAAATATTCATGGTTATAATGGTTGTGTCTCATGCCTAACAACTCAAATTTACGCTTCACTAGAAAATTTCTTACATACTCCGCAATTCTACACAAACTCGAAAATAATTTTACTACATCTACTGCCAGCATTCATTCTGATACTTCTCAATTTCGTCGCATCCTTTATTTGCAGCTTGATGATTATATTTCCATTACGACATGTCAAACACACTCTATTCACTCCATCACTTTTCCATTTATACAAACCTTAAATTTCTACCTCGAACCTTGAGACATCTTCATTATTTTGAAATGATTACTTAGCTTACACTCGTATGTCTTTTTTCTAGAAATTGCTCTCTTCTTTGACAACCACAATTGGTACACACTATTGTGCATTATATCTCAAAGTATCCTCTGCCGTAACTTGATTTTTTTCTTTTGTCTTTCCTCTTACTATTTAACTTTTCTTCCTTTGAAGAAGCTTATCATCCTGGTCATTAAGAATTCCCTCAACAATTCAAACAAAATCTTAATTCATCCTAATTTTCACGCTTCTTACGAAATATTCTACATCTAAATTATATCTCAAACACTTTTCACCTCTACCGTCATTCAACTGTCCCTGTGGTCAACATCTAGAGTCCTTTATTTGCTTAGCTCACCTGTCATCATACATCGTCTTTCTTCATTATAGTGATTTCAATAAATCAAGCCTTACTAACTCCCACCAAACTTTTCCATTTCATGCTCAATTGTTTCCTATCAAACAAACATTTAACTCCTTTGATTGATGAACACAATAACAACCCCCATGACATGCACTCAAGTAATTCCTTTATATCATTGGCATATCCTTATAATAACAATGTCTGAATTATGGGTGAGATAATTCCTTTCTTGAATCTTTAATTGTCATAAGCTACATCTCTATGTGCTGCTCCAACAAGTTTTCTTGGCACTTTTTTCCAAAATTTGGTTCACTCGCTGGATTCTTATTCCTTCTCAACAATTCCACGATGTTCACATCTCTTTGACAGTTATCAGACTTCATCCAGTTTCATCCTGAAATCTACCAGGAAAACATCTAATAATTTTCTTAACAAAAGTCCTCCACTTAGATCTTTACTTGAAATCCCTTATTAGTCTAATGTTAATTCCATCCATATTCATCATCTTCGAGTTAACACCAACACATAGCTTATGTGTCTTTGGAACCATTTCATAAATTCCATACCGTCACGATTTGCTTCAACTCTGCCTGACAATCCGTCATTACGAAGATCTTTTCCATTTCTTGAATCCACTGATAAGCTTTTTCTGAGTTCTCATCACCCTTGAACTTTAAAGGATGGTAACGACGAAAATCTTTCAATCCTCTTGACTCAATAGCACAAATCTCTTTTTCCCTCTTCTCCAGATCCCGCAGAGTCTTTGCAGTTGTATGTGCAACAGCGGAAACATCCATGTTATTCGTAGCTTAATTTGACAATCCGTCATTACGAAGATCTTTTCCATTTCTTGAATCCACTGATAAGCTTTTTCTGAGTTCTCATCACCCTTGAACTTTAAAGGATGGTAACGACGAAAATCTTTCAATCCTCTTGACTCAATAGCACAAATCTCTTTTTCCCTCTTCTCCAGATCCCGCAGAGTCTTTGCAGTTGTATGTGCAACAGCGGAAACATCCATGTTATTCGTAGCTTAAACCATTTGATCGTTCCTACTGACGTTCATTCTTGCAACGTCATTCCTTCTTGGAGGTAGTGTTTCCCCAAAACCAACATCAAGAAGAGTGTTAACACCACTTCGAATAATTCCAATGCTAACTTCCGACTATATCAACACATAATAACTATCCCTGATCTGACAACCCAGACCAATTACCCCGACGCATGATCAGATAATGACTCCCAACCTACAGGTTGACCTACATCTATAACCAAAACTCCACATCCCCAAACAAATCCAAACCAAAGCTCTGATACCACAATTGTAACACCTTGATTTTTAACAGCGCGAGTGTATTTTTTTTTCAAAACAAATTCATAATAACAAAGAAATAAATAAGGAAATACTTTTGGATAAATATTTAAGTGGTAACACAACGACAAATAAGTCAACAGAATTTACAAGCAGCGGAATAGTTTTTGAAATACGAATCCAAAGTATTTACACATCAAAAAGTGGTACATGGACCCCATCAATAATAAAATGTCAAGCTGACAATATTGATATAGCTACAATCTTCCAAATTAAAATAAACACATCCCAAAAGAAAGACATCTAGTCCCTATACGTCAACGAAATCTGATCATTCTACAAAAAACTATGCATCCCGAGTGATCTTCACACGCCTCGCAAGATCCTCCTAACATAGCTCCAGTCAGGTGTGTCCAACTACATTCCCATCCACAGGATACTAACCGGTAGGATGGTCCTGGTTCTCATCTGAGGACAAAGCCCAGATTTCCACAATAGTTGTAAAGGGTCACCAACCGAAATTAACAATTAACACATAACATTTGAGTTTTTAAATGCACAAAATAACCTTTCAACTTAGCTTGCATTTTAAAAGGGTTTCCATATGCCAAACATGCATAAACAAGGTTGAAAAATGAAGTTTTTAACAAAACAGCACTACTGAATTCGAATATAGCATCTCTGTATTCGAATACAAGGTTGTTTCAGCATTCAGCAGCAAAAACAGCATGTATGTATTCGAATACAATAGTCTGTATTTGACTACACAGTAAGTCAGTAGCAAAACAACATGTCTGTATTCAAATACAATAGTCTGTAATCGAATACACATCAGACACCAGCAGAAAAACAGCAAAATTCATCAAAATTCAGCTTTTAAAAGGGTTTTGAAATCAATCAACACTTACACACAAATCCAACCAATCACACTTAGCAATTATAGCACAATCACCATGACGACTTGAGTATCGAAAAGGTTTTGCAATCAATCACACTTACACACAATTTCAAACATACACACTTAGCAATTATAGCACACTTACTACGACAACTTGAGTTTCGAAATGGTTTTGCAATCAATCACACTTACACAAAATTTCAAAACATACACACTTAGCAATTATAGCACAATCACTACGACAACTTGAGTTTCGAAATGGTTTTGCAATCAATCACACTTACACACAATTCCACAACATCCATACTTGGCAATTATAACATAATCACCATGACGACTTGAGTTCAAACACTCAATCTTAATCTTGAATCAAACACGACTCGCGTGTCAAGCACCCTAATGCAATGCATATATGCCTAAATGCATGGACTCAGAATTCCAAACCAAAACCCTCTGATAGCGTTTCAGCAAGTGTACTGAATCGTTGCAAGTAATATTAAAACGGTAATACCGAGTGTCGAACTCAAGGATTGCGTTTTACTATTGAATTATATTTGATTACTAGAATTGAACAAAAAGGTTCCCAAGTTGATTGAAATAATGTTTGAAATTAACAAAAATAATAAAATTGATCTTTTATAATGAGAAAAATGTCAGGGATGAGTTTCACTTTGAATCCAACCTTGGTGTCTAATTTGATCCTAGTTACTGAATTCCTTTATTGAATTATTACCGAATTCTCTTTATTATTCTTGCCCTAATGTCTTAGTGACAGAACCTTTAATTCCAAAGTAACCCCTAATTCCTTAGTGGATTTAAGATTAGAATTAAGCATTACCGTATAGAAATTCTCTTGTAAATTATTGCTTTGCAACTAATTTAATTGGTTTCATGACCTGCATCTATCCCTAGACTACAAATTCATGAATTTCTCATCTCAAGCATTCGTAAAGTCCACTTCCGTTTCAAAATACAAATCGTATAACATTTTAATGTTGATCAAGCAATAAAAAGCATTAAGCACAGAGATGAGAAAAATAATTCAATAAACTCATTCATATAACTAGAAATCAAATCAGAAAAATAAGGGTTTCATCTGGTTACACTCATCCCTAACAAATAGGGTTTAGTTACTCATGACAGAGATACAAAAGATAAGGATTAAAGAAGAATTACAAGAATGATTCATCGATGATTCTTGATAAAACTGCTTCAATGGCGTTAGAAACGGCCGTCTTTGAGTTTCTATGCTAGGGCACAAGTCTCCCAACTTCCCAA
>NC_021166.2:33459138-33462779 GCF_000331145.2 Cicer arietinum | reverse complement strand
ACAATCATTAAGTAAATGCAGATATTAAAAGATTCCCCATTTTTAATATTCATTTAACTCTAACAATTTTCACGACAATCATTAAGTAAACATAGATATTAAAAGATTCCTCATTTTTAATACCCCTTTAACTCTAACAATTTTGACGACAATCATTAAGTAAATGCAGATATTAAGAGTTTCCCTGTAACGCCAGTCATTTTATTTTATTTTTATATTTATTTTTGGGAATAGAAATAATTGCTGACGATATTATTTTAATTTTTGATAATAATAATAATAATAATAATAATAATAATAATAATAATAATAATAATAAAAGCATCAAATACCAACCGTTAAAAAAAAACAAGTTTCATGATTTGGGTGGAAATGCCACGTTCCCCACTCCTAGTTTAATGTAAAAGGAAGGAATTCAAGAAGGAGTTGGTAATTCATCTCATCAAGTGCAGTGCAATTGGAGCAAAAAGACCATTATAATAATAATAATAATAATAATAATAATAATAATAATAAAAGCAACCATTAAAAAATGTTTCATGGCTTGGGTGGAAATGTCACGTTCCCCACTTTTGGCTTAACGTTCCCACGGCTTAACGTTCCTCATAAAAAAAAGGAGAAAAAAAACAAAAGGGAAGTCTTCCATTCAAAAAACGTTGTGCGATATACCAAAAAGAGTTTAAGATAGAAAAGGAAGGAATTCAAGAAGGAGTTGGTAATTCATCTCATCAAGTGTAGTGCAATTGGAGCAAAAAGACCGTAGCGTGAGAATTTAATCACGACAATCATATCGGTAAGGGCGTTACTCCAATTATATATTTATACGTATGATTGTATTTATTTTGGAATGTATGATTACAATTATTTTGGAATGTGTGATTGTAATTATTTTAGAATTGTGAGATTGAATATATACTATGTTGAATTGCTTTTATCAAAATTTGGAAAATAAATATGGTGTGGCATGTTATATTCATGAAGAAGGAGTTGGTAATTCATCTCATCAAGTGTAGTGCAATTGGAGCAAAAAGACCGCTGCGTAAGAATTTAATCACGACACTGATATCAGTAAGCGCATCACTCCAATTATATATTTATACGTATGATTGTATTTATTTTGGAATGTATGATTGCATTTATTTTGGATTGTGTGATTGTAATTATTTTAGAATTGTGAGATTGAATATATACTATGTTAAATTGCTTTTATCAAAATTTGGAAAATAATTACGGTGTGACATGTTATATTCATGGTTATGTTGAACATATTCAAAGTATGAAAAATAAATATTATGTGATATGTTGTTATAATGGTTGTGTTGAACATATTCAAAGTGTAAGGAATAAATATAATGTGATACGTTGTTATAATGGTTGTATTGAACATATTCAAGGTGTGAATGATAAATGTTATATGTGAAATGCCATTAATAAATTAGCATCACATTATATTAATGATTTATTAAAGTGTCCACATTCAGGCATTCACATTCATGCATTCATTCATAGTCGTGTGGTGGTCCGTCCATAATTGATTGGAGCCCGCATATCCTTTCGGGGATTTAGAGTTAGTGGTGTTGCTTGGAAGGACCCACGAAAGCCCTTGTGGGGGAGGCAATATTCCGGAATCATTACATTGGCATATAGATTAAGGCATAAGGTCTGTTTGAGTATGCATTGAATTAAGTGTGATTAATATTTTATAAAGATAAATGATACATTGTATCTCCTGATAATTGGTTGAAATAATGTTATTAACGATGTATACTAATAAATCTGTATACGATTGTATTTATTCGTTAGGATTAGGCAATGTTAATAATGGTGTGAATGTTAATAATGAATGATGTGGATATTATGCTCATGAATGTACGTGTTGTTAGTTTGGGGTGAATTAATATGTGATATTGTACTTGTTTTTATTATTGTACCTCTTAATTCTTAATTGTTTGAGTGAATTAATGTTATTAATGATGTAGATATCGTGGTATTCTATTGTAAGGTTGTTTGTTTGGAGTAACGATTATTATTATTTATACAGATATCATAATAATATATTTGTATTTTCAGTGTACCTCCTAGTTGTAGTTTTGGATGAACTAATGTTATTAATTACGTAAACATTGTTCTGTTATCTTTAATTGTTACCGTATATGTGGCAATTTGAATGGAATAATGTCATTAATTATGTGGGTATTGTACTGTTTTATTTATGCTATTTATTTATTTATTATTTATTGGTAAGAATTTTGGAGATGACCCTTACTTTTGGACAGATGAAATTCCTAATCTACTTGCACAATCGGGAAAGTTTTCAGAAGAATAGATGGAACATCTCATTTAATTCTAGGAGTATTAGTGGTCAGCTTTAGGAAATTTATTTATGTTGAACTCTAGTCTATGCCAATTCTCATTTTATTACTACATTTCTGAACCTTACAATTTGAGTATTACGTATCTAATTGAGATGCTGATGGATTTTAATTTAACAATGGATTATTTGTTTGCTCGTTTGGAATTACATGGGAAATTATATATTTTGTTTGAAATAAAAATAAAAAAATAAAAAAAAAAATACGATGTTACAATTTTGGTATCAGAGCAGTTCGATCTTGATTGGACTGTGAGTTAAGTGTAAGCTGACCAATGTTGAATAATAGTGTAGTTGTAGTATACCTCCTTACTCATGATTCTTCTAGATGACATCTTTATTGATTTTAAGGCAAATGCTTGACACTGACTGGATTGAGCGTCGCAGGAACGATGCCTCCAAGACGTACTCCTGGTGCTAGTGGGACTAATGAAGTGGGAATGGCTGAGATGGCTCAAGCTATGTACAAATGGCTACGGCCGTCGCTGCTCATAATCAATGTAAAATGCGAAGGGAGGAAAGAGAAGAAAGGGCAGCCGAATCTAGAGGTTTAACAGACTTCCGCAAGCATGACCCTCCCAAGTTTCATGGAGACGTGGATCCTGAAAAGGCTGACAAGTGGTTACGGGAAGTGGAAAAGATCTTTGAACTGATTCGATGCCCACCTGAAGTTAAAGTGAATTATGCCACTTATCTGCTACTTAGTGATGCTGAATATTGGTGGAGGAGCACAAAATTGATGATGGAAGCTGCTCAAGTAGAGATTAACTAGGAGTCTTTTCAGATGAAGTTTTTGGACAAATATTTTTCGGTAAGTGCTAGAACAAAATTGGGAGATGACTTTCTGAAGATCTGCCAGGGTAGCATGACTGTGGGAGAATATGCGGCAAAGTTTGAATCCTTATCGCGATACTTCAAGTTTTTTCGTAAAACCATTGATGAAGACTTTGTGTGTCACCGTTTCCAAGATGGATTGAAGTATGAAATTCAAGATTCGGTACTACCTCTGGGAATCACGCGATTCTAACCCCTAGTGGAAAAGTGCAGAGAGGTAGAGGCTATGAAGAACCGCAGGCTGAATCGTGGGGGTACTAGTAACCACGGGGGACCAACACGACCGAGTAATCAGAACCAGGGTCGTAGTAGACCAGATCAAAACCCATATCGTCGTCCCCAAGGGTCAGATAAGGGACCATATCGTCCAATGACCTCCATTTCAGATGATAGACAGAGGACTTCAGAATCAAAGCCATACTGTTATCGTTGTGGA
>NC_021166.2:33456192-33458973 GCF_000331145.2 Cicer arietinum | reverse complement strand
TGACGCGATTCCAACCCCTAGTGGAAAAGTGTAGAGAGGTAGAGGCTATGAAGAACCACAGGCTGAATCGTGGGGGTACTAGTAACCACGGGGGACCAACACGACCGAGTAATCAGAACCAGGGTCGTAGTAGACCAGATCAAAACCCATATCGTCGTCCCCAAGGGTCAGATAAGGGACCATATCGTCCAATGACCTCCATTTCAGATGATAGACAGAGGACTTCAGAATCAAAGCCATACTGTTATCGTTGTGGAAACCCAAGACACCTTGCGAATAAGTGCACTCTCAACGGCAGTGTATGTTTTAAATGCCAGAAACCCGGACATCTAGCCAGGGATTGCAAAGAACCAAAGGCAAAAGCCTCACTAAATGCAACTGAAGTCACACGCCCAACAACTCAAGGACGAGTTTACAATATAAATGGTCAAGGGACGTCTCGTCCGAATGAATCCTTCCAAGGGGAGTGTGAAATCTCAGGTAATATTCTAACCGTCCTTTTTGACTCTGGTGCAACACATTCATTTATCTCTATGGAGTGTGTGGAGCTATTGGAATTGCATATCACAACCTTATTGTTTGATTTGTCTGTTACCACTACTGCTGATAATACTTTAATTGCAAATACGGCATGTATGCATTGTCCTATAGTTGTGTTGGGTAGGAAATTTAATGTGAATCTCATTTGTCTACCTCTTAAGAACCTCGACGTTATCCTTGGTATGGATTGGTTGTCACACCATTATATTTTATTAGATTGTGGTCGTAAGACTGTAATTTTTCCCGACCCAAAGCTTTCTAAATTCTTAGCAGCGCACAAAGTCAAGGTTGCTCTTAAGGAAGGTGATATGGAGATTTTGTCCCTGGCTAGTATGGGAGTTACTCGTGATGTCAAGATAAAGGATATACTAGTGGTTAGAGATTTCTCTGACGTGTTTCCGATTGATGTACCAGGACTATCGCCAGTGCGAGAGACTGAGTTTTCTATTGACTTACACCCAGGTACTGGACCCATCTCAATTGCACCCTAACGGATGTCGCCTTCCGAACTAATTGAACTTAAAGAACAATTGGAAGAATTAATGTCAAAACAATTTATTCGACCTAGTGTTTCACCGTGGGGAGCTCATGTCTTGTTAGTAAAGAAAAAGGACGGATGTTCACGACTTTGTGTAGATTACAAGCAACTCAACAAGGCCACTATCAAGAACCAATATCCATTGCCGCGCATCGATGACCTTATGGATGAACTCCGAGGGGCTGTAGTGTTCTCCAAGATAGATTTGAAATCTGGGTATCACCAAATACGAGTTAAGGCAGAAGACATTCCCAAGACTGCATTTCGGACTCGTTACAGACATTATGAGTATCTTGTAATGCCATTCGGAGTGACTAATGCACCCGCAATATTTATGGACTACATGAATCGTATCTTCCATCCATTTTTGGATAAATTCGTAGTGGTATTTATAGATGACATTCTCATTTATTCTAAAAGTCGAGAGGAGCAATTACGACAAGTTCTATTAGTGTTGCGAGAGAAACAATTGTATGCCAACCAAGCGAATTGTGAATTTTGGTTGGAGGAAGTTAATTTTCTAGGGCATGTGATCTCGAATGAAGGAATTGTTGTCGACCCAGACAAGGTAAAGGCCGTTGTAGATTGGAAGCGGCCAAGGACTGTTACAGACATTAAAAGCTTTGTTGGATTAGCTGGCTATTACCGAAGATTTATTGAAGGTTTTGCTAAGATTGTATCCCCACTGACCCAACTTACAAGAAATGATCAACCATTTGCGTGGAAGAAGAGTGTGAGGCGAGTTTGAAACTATTAAAGGGACGCTTGACGACCTCTCTGGTACTAACTTTGCCACAACCAGATGAACCCTACGAAGTTTATTGTGATGCCTCTCATCAAGGATTGGGAAGTGTCCTCATGCAAAATAAGAAGGCAGTAGCCTATGCGTCACGACAACTAAAAATACATCAAAGGAACTATCCCACACATGATTTGGAACTGGCTGCAATAATGTTTTCCCTAAAAATTTGGAGACACCACTTGTATGGAAGTACATTTACAATTTTTAGTGACCATAAAAGCTTGCAATACCTGTTCGATCAAAAAGAGCTTAATATGAGGCAAATAAGGTGGATGGAAACCTTGAAGGATTACGACTTTAGATTGCAATACCACCCGGGAAAGGCCAACGTAGTTGCAGATGCCTTAAGTAGACAAAATATACTTGTATCATCCTTAATGGTAAAAGAACAAGAATTACTAGAGAAGTTTCGTGATCTTAACTTGAATGTGGAGTTCGCACCAGGAGAATTAAAATTTAGCATGATAACCATCTCTAATGGGCTAATTGAGGACATTCAGAAACATCAATTCGACGACAAACTACTTCAGCACAAGAGACACTTGATTGTGCAAGGGAAGGCACCAGAATTCAAAGTGGGGCCAGACAATATTATGCGCTGCAACGGGCGCATTTGCATCCCGGCAGTGGACAGGATAAAAGAGATTATTCTTGAGGAGGAACACAAGAGTAAACTGAGTTTTCATCCAGGGGTGACCAAGACGTACCAAGATTTGAAGCAAAACTATTGGTGGCCTGGAATGAAGAAACGGGTGGTCGAGTTTGTGACGGCTTGCCTGATATGCCAGAAGGCTAAAGTAGAACATCAGAGACCCGCAGGAATCTTGGAGCCCTTAGACGTGCCTAAGTGGAAATGGGATAGTATTTCCATGGATTTCATTATAGGATTGCCCAAGACGCA
>NC_021166.2:33452422-33455692 GCF_000331145.2 Cicer arietinum | reverse complement strand
GCCAAAATCCAAAATACCCCAAAAATACATAAACGGTACTTTAAAATTATGGGTCTTACACATTCATTCATAGTCGTGTGGTGGTGCGTCCATAATTGATTGGAGCCCACATATCCTTTCGGGGATTTAGAGTTAGTGGTGTTGCTTGGAAGGACCCACGAAAGCCCTTGTGGGGGAGGCAATATTCCAGAATCATTACATTGGCATATAGATTAAGGCATAAGGTCTGTTTGAGTGTGCATTGAATTAAGTGTGATTAATATTTTATAAAAATAAATGATACATTGTATCTCCTGATAGTTGGTTGAAATAATGTTATTAACGATGTATACTGATAAATATGTATACGATTGTATTTGTTCGTTTGGATGAGGCAATGTTAATAATGAATGATGTGGATATTATGCTCATGAATGTACCTGTTGTTAGTTTGGGGTGAATTAATATGTGATATTATACTTGTTTTTATTACTGTACCTCTTAAATGTTAATTGTTTGAGTGAATTAATGTTATTAATGATGTAGATATCGTGGTATTCTATTGTAAGGTTGTTTGTATGGAGTAACGATTATTATTATTTATACAGATATCATAATAATATATTTGTATTTTCAGTGTACCTCCTGGTTGTAGTTTTGGATGAACTAATGTTATTAATTACGTAAACATTGTTCTGTTATCTTTAATTGTTACCGTATATGTGGCAATTTGAATGGAATAATGCCATTAATTATGTGGGTATTGTACTGTTTTATTTATACTATTTATTTATTTATTATTTATTGGTAAGAATTTTGGAGATGACCCTTACTTTTGGACAGATGACATTCTTAATCTACTTGCACAATCGGGAAAGTTTTCAGAAGAATAGATGGAACATCTCTTTTAATTCTAGGAGTAGTAGTGGTCAGCTTTAGGAAATTTATTTATGTTGAACTCTAGTCTATGCCAATTCTCATTTTATTACTACATTTCTGAACCTTACAATTTGAGTATTACGTATCTAATTGAGATGCTGATGGATTTTAATTTAACAATGGATTATTTGTTTGCTTGTTTGGAATTACATGGGAAATTATATATTTTGTTTGAAATAAAAATAAAAAAAAATAAAAATAAAAAATACGATGTTACAATTTTGGTATCAGAGCAGTTCGATCTTGATTGGACTGTGAGTTAAGTGTAAGCTGACCAATGTTGAATAATAGTGTAGTTGTAGTATACCTCCTTGTTACTTTTGCCATTAGTTGGTGTGGATATGATAGTTAGCGTTATCCTTACTCATGATTCTTCTAGACGACATCTTTATTGATTTTGAGGCAAATGCTTGACACTGACTGGATTGAGCGTCGCAGGAACGATGCCTCCAAGACGTACTCCTGGTGCTAGTGGGACTAATGAAGTGGGAATGGCTGAGATGGCTCAAGCTATGTACAAATGGCTACGGCCATCGCTGCTCATAATCAATGTAAAATGCGAAGGGAGGAAAGAGAAGAAAGGGCGGCCAAATCTAGAGGTTTAACAGACTTCCGCAGGCATGACCCTCCCAAGTTTCATGGAGACGTGGATCTTGAAAAGGCTGACAAGTGGTTACGGGAAGTGGAAAAGATCTTTGAAGTGATTCGATTCCCACCTGAAGTTAAAGTGAATTATGCCACTTATCTGCTACTTAGTGATGCTGAATATTGGTGGAGGAGCACAAAATTGATGATGGAAGCTGCTCAAGTAGAGATTAACTGGGAGTCTTTTCAGATGAAGTTTTTGGACAAATATTTTCCGGTAAGTGCTAGAACAAAATTGGGAGATGACTTTCTGAAGATCTGCCAGGGTAGCATGACTGTGGGAGAATATGCGGCAAAGTTTGAATCCTTATTGCGATACTTCAAGTTTTTTCGTAAAACCATTGATGAAGACTTTATGTGTCACCGTTTCCAAGATGTATTGAAGTATGAAATTCAAGATTCGGTACTACCTCTGGGAATGACGCGATTCCAACCCCTAGTGGAAAAGTGTAGAGAGGTAGAGGCTATGAAGAACCACAGGCTGAATCGTGGGGGTACTAGTAACCACGGGGGACCAACACGACCGAGTAATCAGAACCAGGGTCGTAGTAGACCAGATCAAAACCCATATCGTCGTCCCCAAGGGTCAGATAAGGGACCATATCGTCCAATGACCTCCATTTCAGATGATAGACAGAGGACTTCAGAATCAAAGCCATACTGTTATCATTGTGAAAACCCAAGACACCTTGCGAATAAGTGCACTCTCAACGGCAGTGTATGTTTTAAATGCCAGAAACCCGGACATCTAGCCAGGGATTGCAAAGAACCAAAAGCAAAAGCCTCACTGAATGCAACTGAAGTCACACGCCCAACAACTCAAGGACGAGTTTACAATATAAATGGTCAAGGGACGTCTCGTCTGAATGAATCCTTCCAAGGGGAGTGTGAAATCTCAGGTAATATTCTAACCGTCCTTTTTGACTCTGGTGCAACACATTCATTTATCTCTATGGAGTGTGTGGAGCTATTGGAATTGCATATCACAACCTTATTGTTTGATTTGTCTGTTACCACTACTGCTGATAATACTTTAATTGCAAATACGGCATGTATGCATTGTCCTATAGTTGTGTTGGGTAGGAAATTTAATGTGAATCTCATTTGTCTACCTCTTAAGAACCTCGACGTTATCCTTGGTATGGATTGGTTGTCACACCATTATATTTTATTAGATTGTGGTTGTAAGCACCGTAGCGTGGAGGTGAGCAACTTTCCCTTCTATCTCTTCTCGAAACGAAGCTTAGATCTAGAAGAAAAGTGGGGGTTTGTGTTTGACGGTTTGAAAACCCCTAACACCGTTTTTCTTCGTTTTCGAATCAAAGAGGAAGAATGAAGCTGAGAAATCTTTGTCTTCTCATCCACCAAGCCTTGGGTTCCTTTTCTTGAAGCAAAAGAAACGAATGAAGAAGAATGGAGAAGGAAGAGGGAGAGAACGCGAGTAACAGGGAGAGGAAAATGTTTCTTCGGTTTCCTTTCGTTTTCCTTTCTTCCTTTTTCCTTCCTTTCTATTTTCCTTCTTTTCCTTTTCCCTTTCTTTTTCCCTCCAATCACACACACACACACACACACACACACACACACACACACACATATATATATATATATATATATATTTATATAACTTAACAAATATCTAAAAATATCTAGATATTTATCAAAATTACCATTTCACCCATAACCTCTCAAACCATTTGATAAAAATAT